>NW_026461806.1:0-68866 GCF_021730395.1 Mercenaria mercenaria
ATTCTAAAACGGAAGGCCTAAGTAATAGTTTAGTAATCATCTACTCGACTTCCGTATTTTTAGATATGATAAAAACAGTTTTCTTTTTTTTTTTGTATATAATTTAATGGGTACATGTAAAACTTACAGTAAAAATAAATGTAATGAATAGAAAATATTTAGATAAATTATTTATCAAAGATCGAAATAAGAACAAAGCGTTGAATATTTTGAATGAAGGGCAATTTGATCATGATATAATCTGGTGATATTCACACCGGGTTCTAGTAAGGGCCACTGTTACACCCAACAAAGGCACATTTTACATAAGATACAATTACATCGAATCATTTCTATAATCATACACTGAAGGGATGAAATTTTTCTCGTAAGGTTTTTTGAAACATTTCTATCACTATTTACGTACACACTAATTAAAGACAGCACATACTGATATTCTTTTACAGATTGTGGTAATCCTACTGGTACGTTAAAACATGGAAGTTTGGCATATAAAACTGGCACGACATATCAAAGTAAGGCTACATACAAATGCAATGCAGGATACAATCCATCAGGGAATTCAAATGTTACCTGTCAAGCTAGCGGAAACTGGTCTACAATAGCTTTACAATGTTTACCAAAAGGTAGGTACTTGATTTGCATCTACAATTTAATATGACTTTTATACAATTGTAATAATCCGCTTTTTGGAAACTCTAATAATTAACCACTTACTCAGATGAGATATCAAAGAAATTTAGTTGCTTACTCAATCTAGGTAATATTTGGTTATACAAAAATGACTTACGGTTAAAAGACAATTTACAACGCGTTTAACAGGGGGCATATCTTTTTATGTTTTAAGTTACGCCCGTCAACGTTTTTCTTTTCAAATATTTAATAGTACACACCATGTCATTATAATCACGTTATTCTGTCCGTCTTCATTTGTAAAAGGTAACTAGAGCTGTCACAGGAGTGACGAATTATACCCACATAATACGACCTTGTCACGTGACCTTGATTTTTGACCTACTGACCTCAAAATCAATAGGAGTCATCTTCTTGTCATGATCAACGTCACTACTAAGTGATCCTAGGCCTAAAATGCCTTGAGTTATTGTCCGGAAACGGTTAGACCTACTGACCTCAATGTCAAACTGGACTTGTAGTTTATGATGTTACACCAGTGGACTAAAATTTATGATCATAGGCTCAAGTATTCTCAAGTTATCATCCAGAAACCATTTAACCCTTCCGGGTCATTGTGACCGTGACCTTAGACCTACAGAGCTCAAAGTCAAACTTGACTTGTACTTAATTATGTTACAACGGCGTACCAAAATTTATGATCCTAAGCCGAAACGTTCTTAAGTTATCATCCGGAAACCGTTTAATTGTTTCGGGTCATTGTGACCTTGACCTTTGACCTTCTGACCTCAAAGTCGAGCGTGGCCTGTATTTTATAATGTTACTTCTGTTTATCAAACATTATTTAAATCTGTCAAGCCTGTCATAAGTTATTGTCCGAAAGCTTTGAAAATCAACCAACCGAGAGAAAGATAAACCGATCTACCGGCCGACAAGCTCTTCTCTTTGTGGGGTATATCTACTGTAATTGCGACATTGAACAAGATTTGATTGTAAAAAGGAAGGCCATAAGAATACTCCGGTAATCATCTATTGAACTTCAATAATTTTAGATATAACACAAACAGTTTTCATTTTTTTTCTATATAATTATATATGTGTAAATAAACTTACTCTACAAATACATGTTTTGAATAGGAAGCATTTCATAATTGATTGTGCCTAAAATCGAAATAAGAACAAAGTGTTGAATATTTTGAGTGAAGTGCATTTTAAGTCTCACTACTCCGTATAGAGTTAACGCCATCCAACGTATAATAAAATTTTTAATCCGTTCGTGTCCGTTCGCATGCGTTTATTTCCCGTTTCTTATGCGGCGCCTCCGCTCCTGGTCCGGTGATGTTCGTTCCATCCGGTGGGAGGTTTTGAGCATGTTCAAAATTTAGAATGTGCACCACCAGACAATGTAGTCCGTTAGATATACGGTAGCAATGCGCTGATATGTGTTTGTTCATTAATCATGCGTTTCCTATTCTGTACTTGACCGGTTCGCATCCGTTCTTGTCCGGTTCATATTCGTTCTTGTCCGGTGGACGTGATTCACGGCCGGTCTGCTACCGGACATGCAACGGATGTAACGTATGTTCAACGGACGATAACTAACCAGAACGTTTTGTCAGTTTCTCATTCGTTACGCTTACGTTTTAAGCGGTACAAATCCGTTACCAGTACAGTGATATCCGTTAATTGAACGTTGTACGTCCTTTATATATGCGTCGATCTTGCGGTCATGGTGCGTTTTATGCTCCCCAAACACCGATCGCGATAGCAACGAGCAGCAGCGGGGATGCCTTTCGTCACCGGATAACTTTCTGCCGCAAATTCTTTATTCGTTTTGCGTCCGTTAACGCTATACAGTGTAGTGTGACTGATACCTAAAGTCTCAGTCACACCACACCGTATAGTGTTAACCGACGCCCAACGTATTGCCCGGCGGTGTTCGTTCCATCTGGCGGAAGGTTTAGAGCATGTTCAATATTTAGAATGTAAAGCACCGGACAAAGTTGTCCGTTAGATGTACGGTAGCAATGCGCTGATGTGCGTTTTTTCGTTAATCGTGCGTTCCCTATTCTGTACTTGACCGGTTTGCACCCGTTCTTGTCCGGTTCGCATCGATTATTTTCCGGTGGACCTGCTTCATGGCCGGACTACTAAAAGATAATTTACAACGCGTTTTTACCAGGGGCATAAATTGTTAAGCTGTTTTGGAAAATAACGGTTGAGCACATCAGCTCATGATTTTTGAAATATTTAATAGTATACGCCATGTCATTATAATCACGTAAATCTGTCCGTCTTTCATGGTAAAAGATAAAAACTATAATTGCCACATTCGACAAGATTTGATTCTAAAACGGAAGGCCTAAGTAATAGTTTGGTAATCATCTACTCGACTTCCGTATTTTAAGATATGATAAAAACAGTTTTCTTTTTTTTTTTTTGTATATAATTTAATGGGTACATGTAAAACTTACAGTAAAAATAAATGTAATGAATAAAAATATTTAGATAAATGATTTATGAAAGATCGAAATAAGAACAAAGCGTTGAATATTTTGAATGAAGGGCAATTTGATCATGATATAATCTGGTGATATTCCCGCCATGTTCTAGTAAGGGCTACTGTTGCACCCAACAAAGGCACATTTTACATAAGATACAATTACATCGAATCATTTCTTTAATCATACACTGAAAGGATTAAATTTTTCTCGTAAGGTTTCTTGAAACATTTCTATCACTATTTACATACACACTAATTAAAGACAGCACATACTGATATTCTTTTACAGATTGTGGTAATCCTACTGGTACGTTAAAACATGGAAGTTTGGCATATAAAACTGGCACGACATATCAAAGTAAGGCTACATACAAATGCAATGCAGGATACAATCCATCAGGGAATTCAGATGTTACCTGTCAAGCTAGCGGAAACTGGTCTACAATAGCATTACAATGTTTACCAAAACGTAAGTACTTGATTTGCATCTACAATTTAATATGACTTTTATACAATTGTAATAATCCGCTTTTTGGAAACTCTAATAATTAACCACTTACTCAGATGAGATATCAAAGAAATTTAGTTGCTTACTCAATCTAGGTAATATTTGGTTATACAAAAATGACTTACGGTTAAAAGACAATTTACAACGCGTTTAACAGGGGCATATCTTTTTATGCTTTAAGTTACGCCTGTCAACGTTTTTCTTTTCAAATATTTAATAGTACACACCATGTCATTATAATCACGTTATTCTGTCCGTCTTCATTTGTAAAAGGTAACTAGAGCTGTCACAGGAGTGACGAATTTTACCCCCACAATATGACCTTGTTACGTGACCTTGATCTTTGACCTACTGACCTCAAAATCAATAGAGGTCATCTTCTTGTTATGATCAACGTCACTACTAAGTGATCCTAGGCCTAAACGTCCTTGAGTTATTGTCCGGAAAAGGTTTAACTCTTCCGGGTCACTGTGACCTTGACCTTAGTCCTACTGACCTCAATGTCAAACTGGACTTGTAGTTTATGATGTTACACCAGTGGACCAAAATTTATGATCATAGGCTCAAGTATTCTCAAGTTATCATCCAGAAACCCTTTAACCCTTCCGGGTCATTGTGACCGTGACCTTAGACCTACTGACCTCAAAGTCAAACTTGACTTGTACTTTATTATGTTACAACGGCGTACCAAAATTTATGATCCTTAGCCGAAGCGTTCTTAAGTTATCATCCGGAAACCGTTTAATTGTTTCGGGTCATTGTGACCTTGACCTTTGACCTTCTGACCTCAAAGTCGAGCGTGGCCTGTATTTTATGATGTTACTTCTGTTTATCAAACATTATTTAAATCTGTCAAGCCTTTCATAAGTTATTGTCCGAAAACTTTGAAAATCAACCAACCGAGAGAAAGATAAACCGATCTACCGGCCGACAAGCTCTTCTCTTTGTGGGGTATATATACTATAATTGCGACATTGAACAAGATTTGATTGTAAAAAGGAAGGCCTAAAGAATACTCCGGTAATCATCTATTGAACTTCAATAATTTTAGATATAACACAAACAGTTTTCATTTTTTTTCTATATAGTTATATATATATGTAAATAAACTTACTCTACAAATACATGTTTTGAATAGGAAGCATTTCATAATTGATTGTACCTAAAATTGAAATAAGAACAAAGTGTTGAATATTTTGAGTGAAGTGCATTTTAAGTCTCACTACACCGTATAGAGTTAACGCCATCCAACGTATAATAAAAATTTTAAACTGTTCGTGTCCGTTCGCATGCGTTTATTTCCCGTTTCTTATGCGGCGCCTCCACTCCTGGTCCGGCGATGTTCGTTCCATCCGGTGGGAGGTTTTGAGCATGTTCAAAATTTAGAATGTGCACCACCAGACAATGTTGTCCGTTAGATGTACGGTAGCAATGCGCTGATATGCGTTTTGTTCGTTAATCGTGCGTTCCCTATTCTGTACTTGACCGGTTCGCATCCGTTCTTGTCCGGTTCATATTCGTTCTTGTCCGGTGGACGTGATTCACGGCCGGTCTGCTACCGGACATGCAACGGATGTAACGTATGTTCAACGGACGATAACTAACCAGAACGTTTTGTCAGTTTCTCATTCGTTACGCTTACGTTTTAAGCGGTACATGTCCGTTACCAGTACGGTGATATCCGTTAATTGAACGTTGTTCGTCCTTTATATATGCGTCGATCTTGCGGTCATTGTGCGTTTTATGCTCCCCAAACACCGATCGCGAGAGCAACGAGCAGGAGCGGGGATGCCTTTCGTCACCGGATAACTTTCTGTCGCAAATCTTTTATTCGTTTTGCGTCCGTTAACGCTATACGGTGTAGTGTGACTGATACCTAAAGTCTCAGTCATACCACACCGTATAGTGTTAACCGACGCCCAACGTATATTGAAATTTTCAATCCGTTCGTGTTTGATCGCATGCGTTTCTTTTCCATTTCTAATGCGGCGTCTGCACTACTTGCCCGGCGATGTTCGTTCCATCTGGCGGAAGGTTTTGAGCATGTTCAATATTTAGAACGTAAAGCACCGGACAAAGTTGTCCGTTAGATGTACGGTAGCAATGCGCTGATGTGCGTTTTTTCGTTATTCGTGCGTTCCCTATTCTGTACTTGTCCGGTTTGCATCCGTTCTTGTCCGGTTCGCATCTATTATTTTCCGGTGGACCTGCTTCATGGCCGGACTACTAAAAGATAATTTACAACGCGTTTTTTACCAGGGGCATATATTGTTAAGCTGTATTGGAAAATAACGGTTGAGCACATCAGCTCATGATTTTTGAAATATTTAATAGTATACGCCATGTCATTATAATCACGTAAATCTGTCCGTCTTTCATGGTAAAAGATAAAAACTATAATTGCCACATTCGACAAGATCTGATTCTAAAACGGAAGGCCTAAATAATAGTTTGGTAATCATCTACTCGACTTCCGTATTTTTAGATAAGATAAAAACAGTTTTCTTCTTTTTTTGTATATAATTTAATGGGTACATGTAAAACTTACAGAAAAAATAAATGTAATGAATAGAAAATATCTAGATAAATGATTTATCAAAGATCGAAATAAGAACAAAGCGTTGAATATTTTGAATGAAGGGCAATTTGATCATGATATAATCTGGTGATAATCACGCCGGGTTCTAGTAAGGGCTACTGTTGCACCCAACAAAGGCACATTTTACATAAGATACAATTACATCGAATCATTTCTATAATCATACACTGAAGGGATGAAATTTTTCTCGTAAGGTTTTTTGAAACATTTCTATCACTATTTACATACACACTAATTAAAGACAGCACATACTGATATTCTTTTACAGATTGTGGTAATCCTACTGTTACGTTAAATCACGGAAGTTTGGCATATAAAACTGGCACGACATATCAAAGTAAGGCTACATACAAATGCAATGCAGGATACAATCTATCAGGGAATTCAAATGTTACCTGTCAAGCTACCGGAAACTGGTCTACAATAGCTTTACAATGTGTACCAAAAGGTAAGTACTTGATTTGCATCTACAATTTAATATGACTTTTATACAATTGTAATAATCCGCTTTTTGGAAACTCTAATTATTAACCACTTACTCAGACGAGGTATTAAAGAAATTTAGTTGCTTACTCAATCTAGGTAATATTTGGTTATACAAAAAGGACTTACTGTTAAAAGACAATTTACAACGCGTTTAACAGGTGCATGTCTGTTTATGCTTTAAGTTAAGCCCGTCAACGTTTTTCTTTTCAAATATTTAATAGTACACACCATGTCATTACAATCACGTTATTCTGTCCGTCTTTATTTGTAAAAGGTAACTAGAGCTGTCACAGGAGTGACGAATTATACCCCCACAATACGACCTTGTCACGTGACCTTGATATTTGACCTACTGACCTCAAAATCAATAGGGGTCATCTTCTTGTCATGATCAACGTCACTACTAAGTGATCCTAGGCCTAAAAGGCATTGAGTTATTGTCCGGAAACGGTTTAACTCTTCCGGGTCACTGTGACCTTGACCTTAGACCTACTGACGTCAATGTCAAACTGGAATTGTAGTTTATGATGTTACACCAGTGGACCAAAATTTATGATCATAGGCTCAAGTATTCTCAAGTTATCATCCAGAAACCCTTTAACCCTTCCGGGTCATTGTGACCGTGACCTTAGACCTACTGACCTCAAAGTCAAACTTGACTTGTACTTTATTATGTTACAATGGCGTACCAAAATTTATGATCCTAAGCCTAAGCGTTCTTAAGTTATCATCCGGAAACCGTTTAATTGTTTCGGGTCATTGTGACCTTGACCTTTGACCTTCTGACCTCAAAGTCGAGCGTGGCCTGCATTTTATGATGTTACTTCTGTTTATCAAACATTATTTAAATCTGTCAAGCCTGTCATAAGTTATTGTCCGAAAACTTTGAAAATCAACCAACCGAGAGAAAGATAAACCGATCTACCGGCCGACAAGCTCTTCTCTTTGTGGGGTATATCTACTGTAATTGCGACATTGAACAAGATTTGACTGTAAAAAGGAAGGCCTAAAGAATACTCCGGTACTCATCTATTGAACTTCAATAATTTTAGATATAACACAAACAGTTTTCATTTTTTTTCTATATAATTATATATATGTAAATAAACTTACTCTACAAATACATGTTTTGAACAGGAAGCATTTCATAATTGATTGTACCTAAAATCGAAAAAAGAACAACGTGTTGAATATTTTGAATGAAGTGCATTTTAAGTCTCACTACACCGTATAGAGTTAACGCCATCCAACGTATAATAAAATTTTTAATCCGTTCGTGTCCGTTCGCATGCGTTTATTTTCCATTTCTTATGCGGCGTCTCCGCTCCTGGTCCGGCGATGTTCGTTCCATCCGGTGGGAGTGTTCAAAATTTAGAATGTGCACCACCAGACAATGTTGTCCGTTAGATGTACGGTAGCAATGCGCTGATATGCGTTTTGTTCGTCAATCGTGCGTTCCCTATTCTGTACTTGACCGGTTCGCATCCGTTCTTGTCCGGTTCATATTCGTTCTTGTCCGGTGGACGTGATTCACGGTCGGTCTGCTACCGGACATGCAACGGATATAACGTATGTTCAACGGACGATAACTAACCAGAACGTTTTGTCAGTTTCTCATTCGTTACGCTTACGTTTCAAGCGGTACAAGTCCGTTACCAGTACGGTGAACTCCGTTAATTAAACGTTGTTCGTCCTTTATATATGCGTCGATCTTGCGGTCATTGTGCGTTTTAATCTCCCCAAACACCGATCGCGAGAGCAACGAGTAGCAGCGGGGATGCCTTTCGTTACCGGAAAACTTTCTGTCGCAAATTTTATATTCGTTTTGCGTCCGTTAACGCTATACGGTGTAGTGTGACTGATACCTAAAGTCTCAGTCACACCACACCGTATAGTGTTAACCGACGCCCAACGTATTTTGAAATTTTCAATCCGTTCGTGTTTGATCGCATGCGTTTCTTTTCCGTTTCTAATGCGGCGCCTGCACTACTTGCCCGGCGATGTTCGTTCCATCTGGTGGAAGGTTTTGAGCATGTTCAATATTTAGAACGTAAAGCACCGGACAAAGTTGTCCGTTAGATGTACGGTAGCAATGCGCTGATGTGCGTTTTTTCGTTAATCGTGCGTTCCCTATTCTGTACCTGTCCGGTTCGCATCTATTATTTTCCGGTGGACCTGCTTCATGGCCGGACTACTAAAAGATAATTTACAACGCGTTTTTACCAGGGGCGTATATTGTTAAGCTTTATTTGAAAATCACGGTAGAGCACATCAGCTCATGATTTTTGAAATATTTAATAGTATACGCCATGTCATTATAATCACGTAAATCTGTCCGTCTTTCATGGTAAAAGATAAAAACTGTCATTGCCTAATTTGACAAGATTTTACTTTAAAACGGAAGGCCTCAATAATACTTTGATAATCATCTACTCGACTTCCGTATTTTTAGATATGATAGACACAGTTTTCATTTTTTTGTATATAATTTAATGTGTACATGTAAAACTTACAGTAAAAATAAATGTTATCGATAGAAAGCATTTTGATGAATGATTTATCAAAGATCGAAATAAGAACAAAGCGTTGAATATTTTGAATGAAGGGCATTTTGATCATGATATAACCTGATGATATACACGCCAGGTTCTAGTAACGGTTACTCTTACCCCACCCCCCCCCCGCCCTCCCCCACTCCCCCCTCCCCAACAAAGACACATTTTACATAAGATACAATTACATAGAATTATTTCTATATTCTCTCATATGTTTTTTTTGAAACATTTCTATCACTTTTTACATACACACTAATTAAAGACAACACATACTGATATTCTTTTACAGATTGTGGTTATCTTACTGGTATGTTGAAACACGCAAGTTTGGCAAATAAAACTGGCACGACATATCAAAGTAAGGCTACATACCAATGCAATGCAGGATACAGTCCGTCAGGGAATTCAACTGTTACCTGTCAAGCTAGCGGAAACTGGTCTACAATAGCTTTCCAATGTGTACCAAAAGGTAAGTACTTGATTTGCATCTACAATTTAATATGACTTTTATATAAATTGTAATAATCCGCTTTCTAGAAACTTTAGTAATTAACCACTAACTCAGATGAGATATCAAAGAAATTTAGTTGTAGACTCAACCTAGGTTACATTTGGTTATACAAAAATGACTTACGGTTATAAGACAATTTACAACGCGTTTAACAGGGACATATTTTTATGCTTTAAGTTACGCCCGTCAACGTTTTTCTTTTCAAATATTTAATAGTACACACCATGTCATTATAATCACGTTATTCTGTCCGTCTTTCTTTGTAAAAGGTAACTAGAGCTGTCACAGGAGTGACGAATATTACCCCCACAATACGACCTTGTCACGTGACATTGATCTTTGGCCTGCTGACCTCAAAATCAGTAGGGGTCATCTTCTTGTCATGATCAACGTCGCTGTTAAGTTTGGTGATCCTAGGCCTAAGTGTTCCTAAGTTATTGTCCGGAAACTGTTTAACTCTTCCGGGTCACTGTGACATTGACCTTAGACCTACTGACCTCAAAGTCAAACTGGAATTATAGTTTATGATGTTACACCTTTGGATTAAAATTTATGATCATAGGCTCAAGTATTCTTAAGTTATCATCCCAAAACCCTTAAACTCATTCTGCACGCGCGACGCATTATTGCGTCGGTCAAATGTTATTTGTATACCGCGTGCAGCTTCTAGGCGGTGTTGTTATCTACATCTGGAAACCGCACGCCGCGTACATGCGTCTTTACAGTAATAGCTCTGAATTCCGCGTGACGCTTTCAGTCGTCACCTGTCATTGGTCTTAAATGCAATCTTTAAGTTCTTTTTAACAAATTGGACCAATCAAAGATTTTGTTGCGTAACATTTTTAAAACATAAATAAAACCGGATGTTGTGAAAAAATAAATGCGTTCGTTGAAGAAAGCTGTAAAAGCGAGCGTCGTTCGAGTTATAATTTGTGATTTCTCGAAAGCCTGAATATTACGGATGATTATTTGATCGAAACCAAAAAAAATCAATAAGTAAATAAATGAATGAATAAATAAATAAATAAAGAAATAAAATAAATAAATAAATAAATAAATAGATACCAACGAAGATTCATTGAGAAATGACAGTTGAAATAATGCAACCAAACAATATACAGTCAAACATGTCTATAAAGACCACCCTTGGGAGAGCCAAAATGTGGTCTTTATTCGCAGGTTAATATACACTGTAAATGTTAAAATGGGAAACAAAACATGTGGTCTTTAGAGGCAGGTGGTCTCTGTTCAGAGGTGGTCTTTAACATAGGTTTGACTTATACTTTTTCGCTCGTCGCTGTGCAGCAAATAATACCATGTGTGGGATAAAAAAAATTGACTGCTAAAAGAGTTTACTTCTGAATATAATCGTTCTTGCGTTTTATTACATAAAAAAATCATTAAACATTGTGCAGGATTCCATTCAAATCTGTCAAAATTTAGCAGAGATAAAACTAAAAACTAAAAACCCAGATATTGAGCTAGAAAAGGCCTCGAGTATATTCGGATTTATTTATTTATTTATTTATTTTGTAGTTAAACTTTGAAACTGTCTCTAGATCTATGGAATGAAGTGTTAATAATAAATCATTTCAACAGTGTGTGATACATTAGAAACAAAATTGTTTCAAAATTCAAATTTTCATAAAAAAATATAATATCTGAAAACAAGTCCAAAATAATCTCATTTTCAGCACTGTAGTTTTTGTCTAAAATAGTTAAAATATTCACTTATTTTCATTTAATTACATCTTCATATTAAATACTTGCACTATTTTTTATGGGGAATAACTTTATTTTGATGCGTTTTAATTGCCTAGGTGCGTATAACTGAGTAATATCAGTGTTAAAAAATGACAATAATATTTATTTAAAAATATTTTAAGAATTGTTGTGTTGTTTAAATCTGTGCATGATAAAATTTAGGATTTTATAAATGTTGTTTAGCCTATTATAGTAAACAAAATTTTATGTTTAGTGTCTATTCAACAGACTGTTGAAATAAATGTATGACACAGATGCATGAAATTAAATTTGTTGCGTAGCTACTTCTGTGTACTTACAAAGTGCAAATTCCATACCGATTAACACATATTTGATGTCATATGTCACTAATTAACAACAATATCCCAAGCAAAAAACTACAAAATAAATGTTATCTTTCAAAACATCTCTAGGTATTCAATGGTAGATTGGCTTATCAGCCTCCTAGGTGGCTGACAGATAAATATTAGTAGAGTAGAAGTGGAGATAACGATTTAGGGCAGAATGAGTTAATTCTTCCGAGTCATTGTGGCCTTGACCTTAGACCTACTGACCTCAAACTCAAAGTTGACTTGTATTTTATTATGTTACAACGGCGTACCAAAATTTATGATCCTAAGCCAAAGCGTTCCTAAGTTGTAACCCGGAAAACGTTTAATTGTGACCTTGAACTTTGACCTGCTGACCTCAAAATCGAACTTGACCTATATTTTATGATGTTACACCTGTGTACCAAACATTATTTAAATCTTTCAAGCCTGTACTTATTGTACAAGTTATTGTCCGAAAACTTTGAAAATCAAGCAACCGACAGAAAGATAAACCGATCAACCAGCCGACAAGCTCTTCTGTTTGTTGGGTAAAACTACTGTAATTGCGACATTCAACAAAATTTGATTGTAAAAAGGAAGGCCTAAAGCATACTCTGGTAATCATCTACTGAACTTCAATATCTTTAGATATAACACAAACAGTTTTCATTTTTTTCTAAATAGTTATATATATGTGACTAAACTTACTGTACAAAGACATGTTCTGAATAGGAAGCATTTCATATTTAATTGTACCTCAGATCGAAATAAGAACAAAGTGTTGAATACTTTGAATGAAGTGCATTTTAAGTCTCAGTCACACTACACCGTATAGAGTTAAAGGACGTTCAACGTATAACAAACTTTTCAATCCGTTTGTGTCCGTTCGCATGCGTTTATTTCCCGTTTCTTATGCGGCGCTTGCGCTCCTTGTCCGACAATGTTCGTTCCATCCGGTGGAAGGTTTTGAGCATGCTCAAAATTTAGAACGTACACCACCGGACAAAGTTGTCCGTTAAATGTACGGTAGCAATGCGCTGATATGCGTTTTGTTCGTTAATCGTGAGTTCCCAATTCTGTACTTGACCGGTTCGCATCCGTTCTTGTCCGGTTTGCATTCGTTCTTGTCCGATGGACCTGATTTACGGTCGGAGTACTACCGTACATGCAACGGATGTAACGTATGTTCAACGGAAGATAATTGAACGGAACGTTTTGTCAGTTTCTTACGTTTAAGCGGTACAAGTCCGTTACTAGTAGGGTGATATCCGTTACCTGAATGTTGTTCGTCCTTTATATATGCGTTAATCTTGCGGTCATTGTGCGTTTTATGCGCCCCATACACCGATCGCGAGAGCAACGAGCACCAGTGGGGAATGCCTTTCGTCACCGGATAACTTTCTGTCGCAAATTTTCTATTCGATTTGCGTCCGTTAACGCTATACGGTGTAGTGTGACTGATACTTTAAGTCTCAGTCACATCACACCGTGTAGCGTTAACCGAAGCCCAACGTATATTAAAATTTTCAATCCGATCGTGTCTGTTCGCATGCGTTTCTTTCCGTTTCTCATGCGGCGCCTAAGCTCCTTATCCGGCTATGTTTGTTCCATCCGGTGGAAGGTTTTGAGCATATTCAATATTTATAACGTAAATTACCGGACAAAGTTGTCCGTTAGATGTACGTTATCAATGCGCTGATATGCTTTTTTTCGTAAATTGTGCGTTCCCTATTCTGTACTTGACCGGTTCGCATCCGTTCTTGTCCGGTTTGCATCCATTTTCTTCCGTTGGACCTGCTTCATGGCCGGACTACTAAAAGATAATTTACAACGCGTTTTTACCAGGGGCATATATTTTTAAGCTTTATTGGAAAATCACGGTAGAGCACATCAGCTCATGATTTTTGAAATATTTAATAGTATACGCCATGTCATTGTAATCACGTAAATCTGTCCATCTTTCATGGTAAAAGATAAAAAATGTAATTGCCACATTCGACAAAATTTGATTCTAAAACGGAAGGCTTAAATAATACTTCGGTAATCATCTACTCAACTTCCGTATTTTCAGATATTGATAAAAACAGTTTTCGTTTTTTTTTGTTTTGTATATGATTTAATGCGTACAATGTCATGTAAAATCTTACAGTAAAATAAATGTAATGAATAGAAAATATTTTGATAAATGATTTATCAAAGATCGAAATAAGAACAAAGCGTTGAATATTTTGAATAAAGTGCATTTTGATCATGATATAATCTTGTGATATACACGACAGGTTCTAGTAAGGGCTATTGTTGCACCATACACTAAAGGGATGAAAGTTTTCTCATAAGTTTTTTTTGAAACATTTCTATCACTATTTACATACACACTAATTAAAGACAGCGCATACTGATATTCTTTTACAGATTGTGGTAATCCTACTGATACGTTAAAACACGGAAGTTTGGCGAATAAAACTGGCACGATATATCAAAGTCAGGCTACATACAAATGCAATGCAGGATACAATCCGTCAGGGAATTCAATTGTTACTTGTCAAGCTAGCGGAAACTGGTCTACAATAGCTTTAAAATGTTTAACAAAAGGTAAGTACTTGATTTGAATCTACAATTGAATATGATTTATACATAATTGTAATAATCCGCTTTCTAGAAACTTTAGTAATTAACCACTAACTCAGATGAGATATCAAAGAAATGTAGTTGTTTGCTCAATCTAGGTTACATTTGGTTTTTAAAAACTGACTTATGGTTAAAAGACAATTTACAACGCGTTTAACAGGGACATATTTTTATGTGTACTTATTTTTCAATATTCTTCCAAAAATACTGACAAATTGGCCGAAATGTAAATAGAATTATATATAAAAAAAACCCCTTACTTTTGGTTTTGTCGGGGCACCGGCGGTCTCTCTTATTTTTGAGCAGCATACCTATTATGGATGGCAGCTCGATTTTTCGCCTCCTTTACTGACCTGGACGTTTATAGTATAGAATAGCCGCGGTGCCGACGTAAAAACGCCGATATAGCAGATTTCGTAAAATTCCGCCGATATGGATATGCAACGTATTAGGGAAAAGATATAGAGAAAATTAGATTACATTCTTTCTGAACTTAAGTTTATTCAACAAGTTGGTTCATGAACGTTTAGGAAACGAGCTAAACTTAAGTTCAGAAAGACTTGAACCTAATATTCTACATATCTTGCAACCAATTAAACTTGCTAAGAGCAAAATATTTCATAAACACTGCCTTTTCGTACAAAACTAGACCATTTGCATTTTACTCTCTACCTACTGACGGACCCAGTGCCCATCCATCTATCTATTCCTCCACTCAGTAATCGCTTCAATTATACACGATTGCTTAAGTAAAAATCATTTATCCTTACCATATAGTTCGACTTTTATTTTTATTTATAACAGATGAGAATGGATCTGTCATTGTGTCTTATTTCTGCAATTAATTATATGGATTGTCCACCATTTTTTACCATGTGATTTGTTATCAGGCTCGTTTGTTATCGGGCATTCACTAATAAATCATTTGGATCTTCGTTAACTTATTAATCATATCGCCCTTTCAATAACATGGTAAAAATATAACTGGGAAAAATTAGCTCATTTGTTTCAGAACGTTTTTTTTTTACAAAATGAAATTAATTAAATCTAATTATAATATTAATCAAAACAGTGATTATTTCATACAAAACATCATTTTTAAAACACAAATTCTTTTAAATCAAAAACAAATTAATTCATAATCTTGAATATAGATTTTTTTTAATGAATATAGAATTTTATGCCCATACACCAACTCTCTGATTAATTACATAAAGAAATTTCTAACCTGTTATAAATCAGAATAAAAGAACTATTTATTTATTTATTTTGGTTTTACGGCGCACCAACACAGTATAGGTTATATGGCGCCAAACAGGACTACAAATTTTGGTTTCAACTCTCATTTACATCGAAATATAAACATGAGGTATGGAATCAAAATTTGCAGACCTGCTGGAATCACAGAGTTACAGCAAAACCAAGTGTTAAGACCCTACTAGCCGGCTCTTACGATCATGCATGGGTAAGGCAGTGGTTCCAATTCTTTTCATACATAGATTGTCCCAGAACCACATGGGGCGAATAAAAGAACTAAGTTGCATTTGTTTCAGAAAGGTTTGAAACAAGCCGGAGCGCGGGCCTTTTATACACATTCCTTAGTAATAAATTTACGTTATCATGGAATTTAATACTTATTAAATCACGTGATTATAATGAAACAGTATGAATTATGATACCAAATTTATCCATACCAAAGAAAACATCAAGTCCCATGAATGTTTATGTTAAGTTACTTATATTTCATATATTTTCTGATACTATCAATAAAATCTATTTCCTGCTAAAATTCAAACCAATATTAATAAATTTATTTTCCAATGAATATTATTATAAAAATTTCATTGTAAAAGAAAATTTTACCAAATTGTGAAAGAGACATTTACTTACCACTCTTGAACGATGCTAACCAACCCTCCTCACACAAACACTTGGTTAAGTCCATCATGTAAGTACAACAACAAGTTGCAGCACCTTTCCTATTTTAGTATTACCTTAGAAACTGTGTATCTTCGGTTCATAACCAGATTCCCTATGAAATATTGCTTACATAAGATTTAACTTTGAATTTTCATTTTGTATTTTAGGCAAACTTATTTATTTGTTTGGTTTCTACATGAAAGATTAAGTTTACTTCATTTTGTCTTTATGTTACTCTTTGTATTGTAACACTTTGATATTGATATATTTTCTTATCGATCTATTTCGTTTCATATGAAACTAATTCAGCAGAAACCTCCATGAATAAAAATATGCGGTATATGTTGTTTATTGGAAATTTTTCATAGAAAATTGAAATTACCATGTTTTTAAACCATTCCTTTATTGGTGACAATAATTCCGTTCTGGGCAACGCTGTGTATCTTGTAAATACTTGGAAATTTATCAAGAAATAACATGTACGCATGCTAGGTCTTGAATATACTACAAAAATTAAAGTTATTTTGAGAAAACTGTTACTTTGCTTTCTTGGTAGTTTCCTTTTACTCTTTATTGTATCATATACAATCCCTAATAAACTGTTTATATTTATAGAAATGTTATTACAACTTCAAAGTGAAAGAAAAAAATTGTGTGTGCCTTTACCTACATCTAAACGCTATCTCAAGTTAAAGGTGATGTTATGTAAATTGCGTGTACACTGAATTCACACATATAAACAATTGACTATAACAAATTTTTAAAAAGACAACTTTAGATCCATAAAATATAAAATTATATTTAATAAGGTTCGCCAAGTCAACGGTAAATGATACGTTTTGTAGCAAGTATTTGTTACTTAAAGCCATTTTCTTTTCAAGAGACCTGTGATTCTAATGGACCAGATACCCAATGTTCTGTAGGAACGCCTTATGCTTCATGTATCAACTCAACTTGTCAGTGCGGAAGGAGTCGATTTTATAAACACGAGGAGTGCAAACTTCGTAAGTATTACCTTTCATTGAGTTTAACCGAATATCAATTCTGATGATATCTGATAGTACTGAAATATACCAGAGATAATGACGTCCTCTCCGGTTAAAATATAATCATGTTTAAAAGTCACAGTTAAAATGAAACAAACAACTTTGTAGATTTGTAGAAAACAGTCGAATGAACAAATTCGCCCGTTACTAAGACTTGGATGGCCAAATATTGTTGAGATACGAATGGATATAAAACCATAAAATATTTAATGACCAGCTTGTCACTAATTAACTCGCTAGGCTTCGCCGAATTCCGTAAACCAACGAAGACAGTGTCACGTGACAAAAATTTAAATACGTCGAAAACAACAATGGCTGTTTGGCCGTGATAGGATGTTGAGTAAAGACGGCGGATAAATGCAGAAATTTACAAATATTTTGCGTTTCTATGCCATTTCTACAAACAATACATTAATGTTACCAAATTAAGCCTGTATTCAATAAAAGAGGGGGTAGTTTACTAGAAAATGCAATACGAATGTGCTCGACATGTTGTTGTTGTATTTCTTAAAATAGATTTAGCGTGGCTGTTTGCACGGTCCCGTACGGACGACCATTCCGCGTGGCTCGTTTTACGGTCCCGTACGAACAACTAATTTGTCTACATCTGCACAGTAGTCCCTAGCTAAAACATCAGCTCAATTTATATGCTGTTACGGATCTCTGATCTCAAACAAATCCCGTACGTACTGAAACCTAACTAGGAATCGGGCCAGAAGTCTGTCACGCTATAACTTCATCAAATGCAATGGACTCGCCATTCACATTACAATATTTCTAATCCATTTTTCCTTTTGATCTGGCATAAATAATCCATGCAACATAATTTGAACACATAGTTTGTACCCCTGTCTGCAATATTTTGTCCGTCATGGCAGTCACCTGATCAGTGTACTCTTCATTTTGAAAAACCAATAAGCGGTATAGAATTGTTGTTTATTGACATTTTCTGAGAACTTGTATGTTATTTTATGGATTTTATCGAAAATGGTTATGTTTATGATTAAATTAAATTCATAAATAGGTAAAATTTTGACACTGATTTTCAAAAAAAAAAAAACCCACATGCTCTGAACTGTTGCATGACAAAATGTGTTCTCACGAGAGACTGTGTGAGATGTTGTGGTTTGATACTGGTTTGTTATACAAATGGGGTTTCGTCATAACTTAGTGGATGCAACAATCAGAAAATAAAAACAGCGTCAGTTAAGTTATGGTAGCCAGTACTACATAGTCCCTATAGTCAATGACTGACTGTAACTGGGAGGCGACTGTCTGGTCGACAATTTGATGATAAAGCCTTTTTTGAAAACAAAAATTATTGTGCAGTATTAAAGTCAGTACTATTAAATTGCAAGTTACAGATTAAAGATGATAAAACATATATTTCAGGGTTGAACATCAGTAATCTAGGCCACTCCTGAACTCATTAAGAGTAGCACTAGATTTAACATGATGTGGTAGGTTGTTCTAGAGTCTAATGGTTCTTGGAAAAAAATGATTTCTTGTGATAATGGATGCGAGAGAAGGAAATATAAAAGTGAAGGTCCTTAGCTGGTACTGGTGATCTACAAAAAATTGATGGAATGATGGATTTTATATAAAAAAAATTAGGAGTGTGAAATTTCTGCTTGTTTCTAACGTTTGCCATTTAAGTACAATTAACATTTCTGTGATGCTTCATCTACAGTCATAGTTGATTTGAACATATCTGGCGGCAGCCTTTCGTACTCTTTCAATTTCGGATGTTAGAGATTGCTACCATGAATGCCAAACAGTGGAGCAATATTCTAATTATGGAAGAACATATGTTTTATACGGAGTTTCTTAACTGGTACATTTAACATTTGTTTGATCATTTCTTTTCATGTATTTTAGGGTCTTGTTTGCCTTGTTTGTGATCTAACACTGCTGGTTCGCATAAATATTAAGCATTTTATAGCTTACGTTCATGGATATGTAGCTTATAGCGAAAAGCAGTGTTTTATTATTTCTTTTTTATATACCCTAATCACTTCGAACTATCAGAATTAAACTCCATTGACCTGGACTTTTTCCAAAGCTCTCATTTACGGAGTTACTGATGATGCATGATATTAATAGTGAGATAAACTAGTGAGATAAACAACTTTATCATCAACAACGAGTCTTACGGTGCTTTTAAGTATGTCTTGCAGGTGACTGATATGTTAAGAAAAGGCAAGGACCTACCCTTGGGGTACCCCTGATACCGCAGGTGGTATATCTAATTGAAGACCTTTTGTGTTCGTATTTAAAGGAAAGATTTGATCCACATGGATGTTTTTCTACTTAACTGAAAAAGTTTGTTGAACAAATGATTGTGATCGACTTTGTCAAACGCTTTACTAAAGTTCATAACTATTAGGTCTGTCTATTTACTAGCTTCAAGGTAATCAAAAATTCTTGACTAAAATCTAATACCGAGATTCACTACTATGCTTTGAGCGGAAACAATGCCGGAAGGAATTAAGCAAATTTTATTGTCTAGATGATTAATAATATTTGATACTAAAACATGCTTCATCAGTCGGAAGCAATGGAAGTAAGAGAATAGGTTTGTGATTGCTGGCTTTGCTTTGGGGCCTTTCTGTACACAGGGACAACGAAAGCCACCCTCCAATTTTGTGGAACACTGCCAGTACCTAGTGAAGACATGTAAATTTAGTTCCATTTTTATAGAGGAGTAGTATTTAAGATGTGGGCTGACATTGTGTTGTAAGCTGTTTCTTTTATTTTCCTGCTATTTTTTTCATATTGTCAATAATTAGTTCAAGTCTTATAAACTGAAATATGAAAGAAAAGGTGAGCATATTACATGATATTTAAACCATGATGTGAACTTCTGTAGATGACATTTTTATTATTCACACTTATTCCATATATGTCATACGATAACAAAAATATTGCACGCAGACATAAAATTAGCCTTGTACTATATTCGAAATCACTTCCAGTTTATGTGCGACTGAAAATTAACATGATTAAAGAAAAGTAAAGAAATCGGTTGAAAATATATCACTTGAATGACTTCAGCTCAGTGCAATGTAATACAAAATTGCCGTACGAATAGCCACCTACGGTTTATTTCTTTATTCATACGGAACCGTACGATTAGCCACTTCCTTAAGCGTAGTTACGGACGTATCCGAATAATGGCGGATGTGTCACTGAAACCGAAAGTAACATTTTTTATCCGTCTCCATCGGTGGATTCGCCCGCTCGTGATGAAATAATGCACGGGGGGGGGGGGGGGAAGCACCTGGGGGTCTTCCTCCACCATTAAAGCTGGAAAGTCGCCGTATGACCTATCATGTGTCGGTGCGACGTTAAATCCATCAAAATTTCTTTATCAATTTACAAGTGAATTTATCCAGCCAATGTCTTCTAGAACCGACGTTTTATGCGTTGATGTAGAAAAATGACTTCCTATTACATTCGCTACATAATCTTATCTGGCCAGTATTATAACTTTAATTTAGCTCTGCTATATATTAACCGATTTGTTATTATATAGAAGTCAGATTAAAATTGTCGAAATCATTGAAATAATCAATTTTTTAGAGCATAACAGTACCGAATTCAGTGTCTCATGAGGCAGTTATATTAATCAAAGAACTATTACTTAAGACTGTTATCTTTAACGTAAACTTGTTACAACCGCGACTGAATAAACTGCTTCGTTTGAAGTATTCATACATAGGTATGGTACTGAAACATATTGTAGTGTCGGGGATTATACAAATTTTTACCAATCATTGATATGGGGCTATTTCAGCTATTCTTAGGGAATGAGACGGCAAAGCTTCATGACAGAACGGTTTCAGTATAGTAACTAAACATTGTTTGATTTTTGTAAAATCTAGTCAGCTGCCGGTTTGTTATGCTGCAACATAACTGACACTGAAAGTTCTGTGAAGTGAATTATGTTTTTATTCCATTGAGCAGTTACACAAATTGGAAACAACTTTCCCTTAGAAAGAATCTTTTGCAGTAGCTTGTCATTTCAATTGCAAATTAGGCGGTTTTATTGTTTCATTAATTTCGGTTACTATTGAGAACTAAACGTTTTCTCCCTTTCAAATCAAGTAGGTCTTGCTTTGTTTCGACAGCTCTGATCGATAGGTTTATTTCTGTAATTCCAGTTATAATATAGTCAGATTTATTCATTACGTATTTTTTCTTTGGTAAGATCATGTCAAAAATGTTAAGTCTTCTAAATTCCAAACATTTTTCGTTCAAATCACACTTTGAATTTATAGTTCATTGAATCATGCAGAAATCGGGATGGATCTTTGGAAACATATAGGACGTTTTCAGTTACGTTAAAATGTTTCTTTATTGTAAAAAACAAATGCTCAAAGTTAATCATGTCTTCATTAGAAAATAAAAACGTCAAGTCGACAGACCGTAAAACATAATTAGAAACATGTCAACGACAAAGGGTTCGAGAGTCGCAAAGATGAAATTTCTTCCGGCAATTGCAACTGTTCCCATACAGAAAGCAAGGTAAAAACGTCTAAATGGGATACGATGGCTTCGGTCTTTTACGTAGTTTTTAAACAAAAAATCTTATCGTATACCGTTCCGTTGAGACATGCCGAAATAGGGAGTCGAGCTATAGGGCCAGCAGGTAGATGCTATACCTTTACGGTACTCGAATGATATCAACGTTAGCACAGATAAGCTGGGATAGGAGATATAGCAAAGGCATCGTGGTTATGGTAGTTGAATGCTATATATGATAGCATATATATAATGGGCATCAATGCTTGAATTCCTTGATTTCCAGCTTGAATTAAGAAAAAACAAAGGCTGGACATCTTTTTCAATTGACTTGGTCATTAAAAAATTCCGCCTAACAGGAACTTCAGCAAAAAGGCCAGTCAAGTAGTATGCATTCATTCACTTTGGATATACTTCCGTTAGCCTATTGTTCTATATTAAATCATAATTTTTCTAACTGGACATATTCAAAAGATACTGATGTAAACTGATATTACATTTGGAGTAAGAAACAAGTGCAATTCAAACTTGGGTACAGTGTTACTTCCCCTTATCAAAAACTAAGTTTAATAATATACAATAATATATAAGTATTATTGGATTCATTGTTTTGATTACCTCCCTTTATGGTAATATCGAAACAGTGTTTTTTTTAACTTTTTCAATTATGCATGTTCTCTATTATGACAGCTGCTTGATCATTTTAACGTAGAATTAAAAGCCTTATGAAACTTTGCCAATTTGCCTGTAAGTTTTATTTATCGGCGTTGCTAAGCGTGTCGCAATTCTACGATCACATGGTTTTATGATTGTCACGTGAAGTGCTCGGTAGCAATAATAATTGCTTGTCAATACTCATGGGCGGAGGCAGGCGAAATATATGATATATTTTTCATGTATTAGCAAAGGCCCTAAACTTTGTAATAATATCAAAAGTGTTCAAATATGGATACAAATGATTAGTGCCTTCGTTGGGTGAGGGAATTACAAATGCGGCAACATACACTAGAAATTCGTAATATTGAAGATAGCAGATGACAATAAAGTCAAATTTTGCGGCTGAATTTACTGAGTCTGAAAATATGTTACCAGCATGTGCCTAATTATAACGCATAGACCAAACTAATTTCCGTGAAGTAAAATAGCGTCAGTTGATCACGTAAAATATTCAACACTTCAAACTGACCAAAGCATGAAAGTCACATTTCTTTGACGAATTTAAATACAACAGAATGTGCAGAACGAATAGACAAAATGAAGAGATAAGTAGACACGTACTTTCAAATCTTTATTTGATCGTTTAAACGTTTTCAGCGATAGAAATACAATTACGACCGATCTTATCTAGGGCAGTTCGTTTTGCATTTGGTGATGTAAATTTACAAAGCACTAAATACAGTCAAGAGAAAAGACTGGGTTACAGTAGATTCAAGTCAGCCCCACGGAACTAGATGCGGGAACTAGTTATCTTTCCTACACTAAATCATGAAACTTCAACTGCAAACGTCGTAGATGGTTGAGTTATACTGACAGGCCTGTGATCAAAGAGATATCAAATAGATATGTAAACTAAATACAAATTCTGCAAATTTTATTTTATATTATCGTTATATTCAAAAGAGATGTACTTTTGTAGTTGACGATAATATTAGTACAATGATGAACATTTAGAGTATTCGTGAATGTAAAATGAATCTTAAGGGTATACCAAAACAACTAGACTGTTTGTCTTAGCATTCTATCAAAATGACATCAACGCTTATGAAATTTAGTTCAGACCTCTGAAACTTTAATGGAAAAGACGGTGTAAGATATCCTTGAGCTAAGATCTATAGTTTCTGAGAAAATAACTCGTGAGACAAGAAAATAGAATTTTGTTGAAAACAAATCGCTAAGTACGAACAAGAGCTTCGCCAAAGGGGGCAATATAGGGTTTTATCAGATGAAGATGGAAGCAAAATATATAAAGAAAAATCAAAATTTTTAGATTTCTTTGGTGGGAGGTGTCACGAGGAAGCAGCTTCCTCGCTTGGCGCTCACCATTAAGAGGATAGTACTAGGACTGGTCAGCCCGGTGTCAGTATAATGTGACTGGGTGGGGTATCATGTCATGTGTCTACGGCGTGATATTCCAGTGCGGCAGCACTAAGAAGCTGGGCATAGTGCTCACTGATACAAGTAGACACCGTCGTTCATATGACTGAAAAATTTTTGAGAAGGACGTTAAACCCGAACACACACACACACACACACACACACACACACAAACACGAGGAAGCAGAGTGTGTGTGTGAGTTTGTGCGTGCGTGCGTGCGAGCGCGCGCGTGTGTGTAAGAGGAATTCGTAAAATTCTGAGACTGTCCATAAAAATATAGATAAACCTGTAGTAAAGCATTTTGCTTTCATATTCACCCTTAACAGAATTGCACTTTTTTATCTGGGCTATCAGTAACCCGAAAGCCGCAGAGTAGTCTATCCTTGGTATCAAAGTATACTGTTACACTACGCTACGTCTTTAAAACTGAATATGTCAGAGTTTGAAAACAGGTCAAAAGTTGTCAACTATCATGGTAATATTTACTTTTAAAGTCAAACATAGGTACAATAAAAGCAGGGTTACCATAAAGTTCCAACCTATTTCCTTTTCTTCAAACTCATCAAATATCAATATTTATGCTGAGTCTTCGGATAAGAATATCGTCACTTTCCAAACATTGATACAAGATGATGTTGATAACAAAAACATATATTTGGTGCAAAGTATCAGCATGCTTATCCATGAAAAAATACTTATATTGGGAAGACTAACAAATGTATCTGATTTAAAACAAAGAATTAATATTAATAAGCAATGTTGCCGTGACATCACTGCCTGAGAATGTAGTCTATGATGTTGGTAAACCGGTATCTGTTATTGGACATCACTTGCTCCCTAAGAAAAAAGTGGGATTATACTTAATGACGCGTGTAAGAAAATGTGTAAAATAATTCCATATTATAAAAACGACAAAATCTCTGCAAAATACTGATATATATGCTTAATATGTGGTAGTGGGTAGCATACATGAGGAAATCAGTTTAAACAATAACACAATAAGGTAAAGAACATAAGAAATATGTAGCTATTTATTTAAAATACATTCGTTACAAGTGTAGATTATTTTATTTTGAATAAGATTAACAGCACAGGCAATTATCCTAAATAATAAACATATCTTGAATTTTAAACAAAATGCATTTTTAAACAATTTTCAATTTGATTAACAATATTACTTCAAGCTATTGATAAAACCATGCTCATTAATTTTTTCAACAGACATTTAGTGTGTGTATGTGTGTTTAACAGACAGAATAAATGAACATCGGGATTATAGTGTCACTGCTAAATTTGTAGCACAGTCTGCTGGAAGGGCATTGGGGTTACTTATTGCGAGAGCAAAGCCAGTCGGCGGTTTTTCATATCAGGCATTCACCAAGTTATTTGAATCTACTATTATTCTAATTATAACATATGGGGCTTGTATTTGGGCTAATGATGAGTATAGTTGTATTAATGCAGTTCAACATAGAACAGCACAGTACCTTTTAAATGTTGGCAAGTACACGCCAAACGCTGTAGTGAATGGCGACATTGGTTGGAGTCCTATGATATGTAAAACTAAGAAACCTATTGTCAGTCAGTGGTCTAGATTTGTTAATATGTCTAATGAAAGATTGAATAAAAAGGTTTTTACATGGGCACCTAATGTTAGAGGTAGAAATTGTAAGAACTGGAATTATAAAGTAGAAATTTTGTTCACAAAGTCTGATTTGATACATTACTTTAATACTGATTTGTGCTCAAGCAAACATCTTATTTGTCAAGCTCTTTTGCCTAAGTTGCTAGAAGAATATATTGCAACATGGAGATCAGAAGTTGACAGAGTGAATGCTCGTAGAGTGGAAAGTAGAAACAAACTAAGATTTTATAAATGTTTTAAAGAAAATTTTGAAAATAAACCATAGTGTAAAACTGTTTTAAATAAGAGTCCATAGGGGTGCAATCGCCAAGTTTAGAAATGGTACAGCTCCGATTAATGTTTAATCGTTATAACAATGTTTCATTTGAACAAAGGCATTTTTTACTGCCAAAACACAGGGATTTTAATATTGTTGAGGATGAAAAGCATGTAATTTTGGAGTGTACGTTGTACACAGAGCTAAGAAATCCACTTCCTGATAAGCAGAACAGTTGTTTACTGGATTTGAGACTTTGTCATATACTGATAAATTGAAGATCTTACTACACCAGGAAGCAATTGTAAATTTTACTGCCTGAGGCAAGACATGTTACAATACCATAGAGAAAAGAGGTAACTCTATTTCTCACATTAACACTTAATTGTATAATAATTACTTAGTATATGTTTTTAGCTCGCCTGTCACATAGTGACAGGGTGAGCTTTTGTGATCGCCCTTCGTCCGTCGTCCGTCAGTCCGTCCGTCCACAATTTCTTGTGAACACAAAAGAGACCACATTTTGCAAGCAATATTGATCAAACTTGTACAAAACTTGTATTGGCATAATATCTCGGTTCCTTTTGAACCCATCATGTGTTCTAGAGTTATTGCCCCTTAAAGGGCCAGAATTTGCTATTTTGTGCGTCAACAATTTCTTGTCTGCACGATAGTGGTTTCATTAATGGTTTTATTTTAACCAACCTTGCACACAACTTGTATCACCATAAGATCTTTTCTCTTTTCTTTAACTGACTTCAGTTATGGCCCCTGAAAGGGCCAATATTAGCTATTTTGACCTTGTCTGCACAATAGCAGCTTTATTTATAATTTGATTTTTACCAAACTTGCACACAACTTGTATCACTATAAGATCTTGGTTCCTTTTTTGAACTGGTTAGATACCATAACGGGTTCAAAAATTATGGCTCCTGAAAGGGCCAGAATTAGCTATTTAACCTTGTCTGCTTAACAGCAGCTTTATTTATAATTTTATTTTAACCAATCTTGCACACAATTTGTATCATCATAAGATCATGGTTCCTTTCTTGAACTGGCCAGATTCAATTATGGGTTCCAGAGTGATGGCCCCTAAAATGGCCAGAATAAGCTATTTTGATCTTGTCTGCACAATAGCAGTTTCATTTATGATTTGGATTTAATCAAACTGGCACAACAGTTGTGTCACCATAAGATCTCGGTTCCTTTCGTGAACCGGCCAGATCCCGTAAAGGGTTCGTGAGTTATGGCCCCTGAAAGGGACAAAATTAGCTAGTTTGACCTTGTCTGCACAATAGCAGCTTCATTTAAGATTCGAGTTTAACCAATCTTGCACACAGATTGTATCACCACAAAATCTTGTTTTTTTGTTGTTGTTGAGTTGGTCAGATTCCATCATGGGTTCCAGAGTGATGGTCCCTGATAGGGCCAGAATTAGCTATTTTGACTTTGTCTGCATAATAGCAGTTTCATTTATGATTTAAATTTAATCAAATTTGCACAAAACATGTGTCACCATAAGATCTTGGTTCCTTCCTTGAACCGGCCAGATCCCATAATGGGTTCGAGAGGTATGGCCCCTGAAAGGGCCAAAATTAGCTGTTTTGACCTTGTCTGCACTATAGCAGCTTTATTTTTTATTTGATTTTAACCAAACTTGCACACAACTTGTATCACCATAAGATCTCGATTCCTTTTTACAAGCTCGAAGGGACGTATTAATTTATCGCCTCGATGTCCGTCTGTCTGTCTGTCTATTGGTTAGCAATTTCTCTTCCGCTCTGTAACTCTTGAACCCCTTCAAGGATTTCAAAGAAACCTGACACAAATGTTCACCTCATCGAAACGACATGCAGAGCACATGTTTCGGAAAGCTCATTTCAAGGTCAAGGTCACACTTAGGGGTCAAAGGTCATATGATTTTGTTTTGTGTTTATATTGCTCTGCACTTGTGTTGCATTGAAGTGCTCTTGTTTTTATTTGGCAGATCCTTCTTTGGTTCACTTACAATATTTGTTTAATTACTTCCCTTTTATGTTACTATAAATAGCTTATTTAGTAACTTTTTTATTTTTGGCCGTAGGAGGACTGAGGACTTAGATTTATTTTTGAATTATTCCCTTTGTTGTTCCTGTCCTTTGGGCTTCATCAGTCAAACCTTTTGCTCTTATCCTCTTCTGATGTAATCCTTCGGGTATGAAACTACTGGCCTGATTTGAAAATAATTTTATTTGAAGTAACTTTAAGAAAATTTCAACTATATGTTCTCATAATTCTTTTGATCGATCTTGATTATGATTTTTGGACCTTCTTGTCCTTAAGTGCAATGATATAACAGGTGAGCAATATAGGGCCATTATGGCCCTCTTGTATTGTAAAGTTGTGACTTGGGCAGTGTCAGGTGGAAACCAGCTATAGCACGACTGCGGTTGTTGGGGTGCGGATTGGCTTGCGCTGGGGTGTGGTCTGCTCGGGATTCATACTGTTTGCCTGGCTTCTCAGTATATCTTTACTGGCTGAATGGCAAATAGTGTGTGTCCGGGTCGGGCTGGGCTTTGGTGTGGCTGATTTGCTCTGGGTCTTTGCTGGTTTGAGTCGTCATGTGATTGGGCTCCCCTTGTAGAGTAACTTTATTATGCTGGACTATAATGATCTTAGATAATAGAACGAAAGTTTGCTTTTAAATTGTTTCAAGTTGCACTTGATTGGATAACTTGATGTTTTAGCATTTAACCATTATATGACAGCCGCATCTAGTTCCATGCAACGTAATATAATTTTGTGAATTGTCATTGGTGTCTAATAGGGCTGATACACTGACTTTGTATCGTTCCTTGTAGAATTTAGAAAAAAAGTAAAATGTGTTCCTTTGAACGTACGTAACTGAAAACGTCATCAAACATTTTCAGGATTACTTTAAAGATGCAAACATTTATGCCAGTTTTATATAATTTTAACATCAAAATACTGTGGTTCACATGGTCGAACGCCTGCCGGGCGTCCAGAAAACACGTGACTATACAGTTGTAGTCACGTGCGTGATTTATACTTTAACGTTTTGAAAGTGAAGGCACAGTACAGCTTTACCTTTTTTAAAATGCACCTTGCAGACTGTTCACTTTCAAAGTACTGTCTGTTTCCATGGTGTCAGTCAGTACTTTTTCATACAATTTCAGGACCGGTGAACATAAGCTTATAGCGGAAAACCCTTGTGTAATGTTGAGATAATCCATTTTTCATATATGTCGGTATTTATGAAAAATCTGTTATTTCTTGGTAAAGTCTTGTAATTAACGCTAATAAAGCGTTTCTGCCATGTAAAGTGTGTTCATTGTTTATCATAGTAATGCTTTACCGTTTGTACAAAGTTTCAAACCCTTGTCAACCATTTTTTCAGTAATATGTATGTTTTTTTTTTAATTGTTTTAATTTTTTACTTGACAACATCGATTTTAACCCACGCAATTCAGTTTCACATTCCTTTAAGCGTTCATTATCGAAAATGTCACGCTCTGTTATGGAATACAGTTTCTCAAGCCATTATTCATATCTTTTAAAGTGTTTCCAATTCGTCCCTTAAATCCATTTCAAATACTTTTTAATTGTTGCGCGGCTTTCTGTGACTGTATATAAGCCGCCAGAACCCGTTGTTTTCTATTTCAGTTGTCACAGCTATTTCTAATTGCACGCTTTCTAAATGTTGTTGTACCTTTATATGATTTAACTGCCTGAATCTGTTCTTTGATAGTTTGTAATCCTTGTAACTTTGAAATGATTCAGTTTTAGGTGTATTTTTGGTAATCCAGCGACGTCTTATTACTTCCATAGCCTCATGTAGTGCCGAAAATGCCTTGTCCCAGTATGGTTTGATGTAGGATTTAAATCTGACTCTTTAAATTATATCGGTCGCGCCCCGAAAACATTCAACTACAAGTTTATCTTATGAGATTTGACTAGTCAATGATTCTCTTATACGTCCATCGTTTTCTAAATAAAGTACGATATTGTTCATTATTCTATACCTATTTTATCTATCCAATCGCGAACGTTCATTTGCAACACGTGACCGTACAATATATTACGGTATTTGGATGCACGTGCGTACAAAAATCCTGTATTTTCTGTATTTGGAAGCACGCGCGTACAAAAAATCCTGTATTTTCTGTATTTGGACAGTTCAACAGTCCCATGTTAAACATACGATAAAGCCCGAAAGGCGTGAAAATGTTCCGAATGTAAATCGGATGAAGTAGGCGCTCTATGTACAGAGTTTGATTATGCGTCTTGAAATCTGGATTTAATTTGAGTTTTTTTTTTGTTTACAACACGCAAAAACGATTCAAGGGATAACAATGCTTTCTGATTTAGATATTAAAACGTTCGTTAATAATCAAAAAACTTAAAAATACAGTGAAAAGGATCATCAGATGTTGGAATATTTGAAAAGTCGCTTAAAGAAGCCGTTCCGGACGAAATCTAGAAATTGGTATCAGCCTTGACTGTCTGAATAGCTACCTCAGCAGTTTTTATTTAACGGTTAAGAAACAAAATGGAGAAGATTATGAATTGCAACGGACGGGCGGTCAGCATCCAAAACATGTCTGCTCTATAATTCGGTTTTCGTCGGATCTTCACCAAACTTGCTGACAATGTTTGTGGGCATTACGTCTCGGACAATTCCGATAACCAGCCAAATTGTATCAGGCACTCTTTGATTATAGTCCTTGAATTACTCAAAAACGGGGAATTTGGCCTTGTCCGCTCTTTTAAGTCGAACAGTTTTCATCCGATCTCCACCAAACTTGCTGACAATGTGTGGCATAATATCTCAGCAAAGTATTATTACCACCCAAATCGCCAAATGGCTGTTGTAGGTAGGTTGCACCATATACTTTTTTTAATGATGATACGCAGAAGAAAACAAAATTCAATGAATTACGTATATTACGTATGAAGTGAAATAAATATAGAATAAAAAGGTTATTTAAGGTCTAACATTGTTCTGTATAATATATATTTGCACTCATACCAAGCTGGGAAAAACTAGAAAAGGCAGGAATACAATATTCAATGAAACATTTTTAATTTAAACTATTATTATTATAGTAAGATAAAATAGATATAGAATAAAAAGGTTATTTAACATTGTACTGTACAATACGAGATATATTTGGACTCGTACCCAGCTAAGAAAACCATATTGAACTCGCCTAGCGGCTCGTCCAATATGGTTTTCTCAGCTGGGTACTCGTCCAAATATATCTCCGTATTGTACAGAACAAAGTTAAATAACCTAATAATATCACATTTCTTTACATTTTCCCAATTGATAATATTTTCATGTTCATATGAAATTTCAGACAAAGGGATTTCAATTTTACACACAATTGGGCGGTGGTTTGAAATATTTAAGCATTTCACATGCGTTGATGTAATCAACGTAATCACTTTGTAACAGAATATGATCAATCAATGTTTCTCTTTGCTCTTATATGGAACATTACTGAACATTGCTCCAGTGCACACTGGTAATCCGTTTATAGCAATAAGTTCATGGCTCAGCATAATATCAACTAATAAATTGTCCCTGTTGTCAAAATTGAATGTATTCTCATGTTTGGGGGTGTGGGGGGTGGGGGGGGGGCAAGTTTAGTATTGTACAGTGCACGGAGGAGGATCATTTACTACTTGTTCAATATGCATATAACCCATTTATCAAACTGAGATGAGAAATGCGCGATTAAAATGGCTAAAGATATTTTCCATTTTAAGATCAGGATTTTTATAGTATATCTAGCGGTAGGGTATAACATGTACAGTGACATTTTCTTTCTGGAGGGTCCTCCGTGGCCGAGTGGTTAAGGTCGCTGACTTCAAATCACTTGCCCCTCATCGGTGTGGGTTCGAGCCTCATTCGGGGCATTGAATTCTTCATGTGAGGAAGCCAACCAGCTGGCTTATGGAAGGTCGGTGGTTCTACCCAGGTGCCCGCTCGTGATGAAATAATGCACGGAGGGGCACCAGGGGTCTTCCTCTACCATTAAAGCCGGAAAGTCGCCATATGACCTATCATGTGTCGGTGCGACGTTAAATCCAACAAAAAAAATTATTTCTGGTCTGGCGCCAGTGAATTTATTTTGCTATTTACACAATCGGTGGTTTAATGATAGTCACTGTTTTAGGCCGGTAATATCACCAAAAATGATATTATAACCTGAAACTAATTCCAACAAAAAGTATTATGATGATTAATAATTATTTGTTACTTGTGAAGTTCTCAAAAGAAATCCATGCCGAACTTGCATATTTATCTAAAATAAAATATTTAGTATCGTATTTTTATTCACATGCATGCATACAAAATAAAGCAGTTAAAGAAACATTTTATAAATAATTTCTGTAACTGTAAATGAATTTCGAGCAAATATTGTCTATATGTAATCCAGTACCGCACCCATCTACGGCAACATTGTGAATGCATTTTTATTTTACGGATGTCCTAGGAATGATTTTACCTGTTTCCAACTTTTAGATACACATGTATGTTGTTCAACCCCTTTTAACTCCAATGCCTACTAGTTTGTTTTAGAAGTAGTGTATTTATAGTCTATGTTCTAGATTTTGTTCCCCATGTTCCGAATTTTGACACCTGGTGCTTTTAGACAAAGATGGTAAAATAGATGGTTAGCTACTTAATCATGCGTACCAGTACTTGCTAGAAATCTTTACATAGTATACCAGTTTTGAACAATACAATGTGTGGTCCATGGTAACGGCCCTAATACGTCTCAGTGGCTACTTCATACGTCCAGATGCACTATCTCGAAAATGTGCGAAGATATTTTTGGGGACGTTTCTATGTGTTTCACTTGTTTGCACATTACATTACATATTCCACACCAAAAAAATTACTGGAATTTGTCCAAGCCCAAACGTTTAAATGACCAGCATTTTTTTTTGCAAAAGAACACTATTTTATAAGAAAAGAGTTAAATAATGAACAGATGTATCAATTGCTGTGAAATGCCAACCGAGTTGCGTTGTTGGTAATAGTAAATAACATAGATATTGTCCTGAAACCCATGACGCTTTGCTCAGAAGTCCGTTACAAAGGCTTGTCCAAAACCATTTTGTCGTGTGACCGGCATCCCGAAGCGTGATACTTTCCACATTGTCTTCCAGTCATGTTCTGTTTTGTCTAATGCATACATTATAAAGTTCTCATCGTTCCTTCAGATAGATATTGATACGAGTTTAAAAACGTCACATTGAATGGTTAGAGAAATAAATGTGTTCTGAGTTAATTTGCTTATTTCTAGATTCGAATTTGATTTTGAAAGAATTGACAGGTTGCAAGTAGAACATTGTACATTAAAATATTTGAACCTGTTTAAATCAATATAACCTAGAATGAAATTATAATTCTAGCTTTCAATGCAGATATTTGTAGTCAGTATCACCGATGCTAATTCAGCTCCCCCTTCTCAATATTTTCACTTCCAACTTTGAATGAGAAGGAAAAGGCATTCATTTGTTACATAATATTTCTTATTAGTTTTGGTTCATTTTTCTTTGTTTTCAATTTCACAGGTCCGAGTCTACCTAAGGAGCATTTTACGATTGGTTTTCAAGGCGAGCATGAATTCATTGTCGTCTGGACACACGTTGCGATAGAAGACGGTCAAACTGTTAAGATCAGGTTGGAACCTCCTGACGTGAATAATAAGCAAGAATTTATTGGAGACAACACCTTTAGATTTCTCAGTTTGAAAAATCTACGGTCAGGCACCAAGTATACCGTTTCGTTCTTTGTTGAAAAAGGTGGAATTCCAAGTGCTGATGTACAAGTCATGTCAACATACACTGGTAATATTTATTTCATCATTTTTTCATCATCTTCAGGGGCCTCTGTGGATGGGGTGGCTAAGGACGCTGACTTCGATTCACCTGCCACTTGCCCCTCATCTTTATGGTCTCAGGCTTTGGGTGTATATTATTTTCATGTGAGAAAGCCATCCAGCTGGCTTACGGAAGGTCAGTGGTTCTACCAGATGACCGCCCGTGATTACATACTGCACGGAGGTGCACATGTGGTCTTCCCCGTCATACAATTACAAATATAATTGTTTGTTTGACGTTATGTCAAAAAAAAATCTTCATAATTATTTCATCATATTTTAATATTTTATGTCCCAGTTATTAATTATTAAGGGGATATAACCCGTTTCCTTGTGTGTATGCCATAGCGTGCATCCGTCCGTAAGTTTGTGTGTAATCTTAAAATCAAGTCCGGCTAAGAACGTTGCCATGCACGATGGTATTTCAAAATAACTTGACACAACACAAACGACTAGCATAACAGGATAACGTGGGTCGTGGAAGACCAAGACCCCTAGCTTAAAGGTTAAAAGGCACTTAGAGGTTTTATTCATGGTCATCCATAACTTTTCTATGCCATGACGGATTTTCAAATTACTTGGCATAAACATTTGCGATTACTAGGCAGTATGCCACATACTAGATACAGGCCCCTAGGTCAAAGGTCAAGGTCACACTGCCTAGAGGGCGGAAATAAAGTTCATTTTTTGTCCGGTCTTCGACTTCCGTATGTATGAATTATCAACAGCCCTGGCTTACAGGTCAAAGTCACACTAAAAGGTAAACAACTTTACTTCATGTATATAACATATATTCTGTATACATGAATAGACATCCTAATAACATTCTTATAATGCAAAATGCTCACAATATCACAATGAGGTGTCAAGTGCGAGGCTCAGACCCGTAGCTCAAAGGTCATAAACTGCATGGAAAGGACATATATATGATGAAGATTTGATCGTCAGAACGTCATATTCAAACATTCTAAGAAAACAGAACAAGTTTCTCAAAAATATGAGACAATGATGCATAAGTCATATGAACTGTTTATCAGAACAGATATAACTCTTGAAAAGTATTCAAAATGTATAATAAAATAAAAAAGGCGTTCTGTCGACATAGTTTGTTTTGTATTCCAAAGAACTATTTTTGAGATGACTTATGCTATTCTTATATATATGATAGGGACAGTGGACAACTAAAACTGATAATCCAAAATGATAGGCATAATTAAGAAGAATATTAAAGCATTTTCCCGACAATATCACTAGAATGAAATCATTACTAACAAGGCTATCGGTAGTACAGGGGTTTGTCAAGTGATCTTACGCATTGTGTGATATGATTACTTTTTCAATGTTAAAAAGCGGGATTTAGTTCTGCAATAACTTCAAAAATTGTTTTTATTGCAAACTGCGCTGTCAATTATCAATGTAAATTTTCTTTATATTTCTGTCGGTACTTGCAAAGTCATTATTCGGACATAACTTCTAATTAAGAGTAAAAAATTGTAGATTATTAAAAAAAAAACGTTCTTGCAGTATGTATCTAACCTTAGTAACATATATCTATAATCGAAATTCATCGAAATGTATTCAGTATTTTTCGGCGAACGCCGTCTAAGAACGAATTCGTTACCTATGCCACGTGATTTCAGTTTGCAAATAAAACTACTTGATAACGCATTATAGATAATTTATCAAAATGGAACATTTATGCAACACTCTGCCTGATTGGACGAGAGTGTCAATTTCTTTCACTCTGTTGATTGTGCTACGCTAAGTGAAATGTAGACAAAGCGTTTATCCTAAACGACGCTGTTCACAGTTTTAAAGCTAACTTTGGCTCAGTATATTTAGCAAGAATATTGATATATCTCAAAATGATAAGTAAGTTTAATAAATATGATAAAAACCTGTTCAAATACCAACATATATCAAATTAAAGAAAGAGCTGAATACGGTCTGCGTATCACATGAATAAGGGTGTGATAAGAGTCTTTTATGTAGAGAAGTGCTTTTTAAAAGATTTTCCTTGTTACAATTGTCGTCTGTATATGAAAAGGTTTCTTGCTTTTGTGACTTATTCAGATTGCATATTAAAATGAATACTTGTTTGCTTTGATATATTTGTTATATATTATTTAACTGATTTATTATATATGAATATTTTTCTTTAGTATGGTATGCAAATATTGAACTCAGTTGAAATGTGTTTTATTATGTATATGCTATATAATGACTGAATCTCATTACACTGAAATGAAGGTACGCTGCATACAGTTTATCTATGTGATATGACTACGGTCAAACTTTGCTTATGAAACAGAAATATTGAAATAATTACAATTGTATGTTTTGCTTGACCTTCACTTTTTTATAGGTGTGACGTCATTGTCCAAAGATTCATGAGTAGTGAATATGCATTAATTTTGTTAAAGCGGGATCAGTTGGCCTATTTTAGAAATAAATAAAAATAATAAATAAAAAATCCTTTAATTGATTTTTTCTCATGTATTCTAATCAAACTTGATTTGTAGCATCTTTATTAGGCCCGCAGCCAACTTTGTTCAGCTGGGACATTTGACCCCTTTTAGGGGCTGCTAGAGCTAAAACTAGAAATGCCTTTATACAGCGTCTCATGAACAGCTTGGTGGATCTTTGTCATACTTGGTCTGGAGCATCATTATAAATTCCTCTTCCAAATTTATTTATATAGGAACTTGGGCCCTATTAGGGACCACTGTAGCTAAAAGTAGATATGCCTTTCTTCGCATTAACCACTAAAATGTAATGGATTTTTATCAAACTCGATGTATAACAATATCATAAGGTCTCCTGCTATTTTGTTACAAATGAGGATAGGGACCAATTTAGCTAAAAATATAAACACGTTTAATGACCTCTTCTCATGAACCGCTTCATGAATCTTCATCAAAATATTGCTGTAATTATTCGTCTAAGGCTAAACGAAACAAAATTGCAACCCTACGAAACCTTTGCGAAAAATTAAAAGAGAACCATTTAAATTGTTAAAGTGCGGTGTTTAGTTTTGCAATTTGAAAAATGTTAGATGAAAGATGAATGTTAGATGAAAAATTCATAAACTTTTTTCCTTATTACAATTCGCCGACCATCATTTTTAAAGATATTTCTTGTAGTAGTTTTACTTTGAAAAAGTATCAATAAAGAACAAAAGTAATAACGTTAATATAATAAAAAAAATTGTTTTAGCTCTGCACTTATATCTACACTCTTCAGTTTCACTGAACTGAAATCTCTTTAGTACTTTTGACATTATTCTTCAGTCAAAAATAATCATTACAAAACGTTTTGCCTCTAATGCACACTCTGCTCTCCCTTTGTAATAAATATTTACATTTCAAGTTTCATTGAAAACTCTTCATTGTCTTTAAAGATATCCTCCAGACAAGGAAACATAAAGTATAAAAAGGTAGAGCATTTGAAAATCATTCAAAATGGAATAATAGTTCTTGCACAATACCACTCCCTCTGATTGATATCTATCTGTATATCAAGTTTCAGTACATTTGAAGTTATGCTCTGGAAAGCAAAAACTAAGTACGAAACGGGGAATGATTTGAAAATTATTGAAGATAGGTAGAATTATGTTTCTTTTGCACTGTATTTTCTCTTATCGACTTGTTGTTACGAGTGAAAAATCGAAATCTGATCAGTAATTTGGAGATATACTTCGAACAGTACTCAATATTCATATATCTAACTGGTAAGAATATTAATCATTTACTTAATTTAGATCCGATCTTTTCACAAACTAAAGTGTAAACTTATTTTTCAAGAAATGTTTGCTCTCCTGTAATAGTTTAATGCAAAAGGGGTTAGGTTTATACACGCTGTGTCAGTCATATACATCAGCTTGATTGAAATTGTCTGATGATAAATTTCAGTATTTATCAGATTTAACATACTTTTATACGGTAATACGGTAATACGCACAAAAAAGAATTAAAGAATAATACAGACCAGAGCAAAACAAACTTACATTTTCCATTACTGCTCATGAACAGACTCAATCAAACCGAGTCCGCAATTTTCACTGTTTGCCTTGATCCCGGTGCTTCAGACAGATCTACTTTCCAGATTTTATTTACTTCACACAGCGGGTGTTAAGTGCTGTGTGGCGGCCGTAAAAAGTCGCCACGACTTCATCTCAGTTTTGTTGTATTTTCTGGTCCTTCGGGATCATTGATTTTAATTCATTTGGATTTGTATATTCAATACTGCTTAAACCGGTGCTAGGGGTGCGGACAGTGTTGAATTTTCCATTACTGCTCATGAACAGACTCAATCAAACCGAGTCTGCAATTTTCACTGTTTGCCTTGATCTCGGTGCCTCCGAGGGATCTACTTTCCAGATTTTATTTACAAAATATGGATAGTGCAAAAATAAAAGGAGATTTAATTGCTGGATGTAAGATTCGATTGTTCCACCCATCCTCTGCGCCAGCAAACTAACTATTGATCTATTTTCGAATACAATTTAATTAATTATGTTTTTTATGAAGTCTCACCGATCTACTCTACTGTAAATTAGCAAAACTGCGAAATACTGTTATATCTTCAAATGGAATTAATACAAAAATAATGATTTGAGTAAAATAAAATATAAAGCACAACATTTGATCACGTATTAAATACAACTGGACTAGTATTATAGTTAAGTTCTTCAGTACTTTTGCGTGGCAATGCCTCATTTATTAAATGATTGATACTTACGTTAAATTTTATATAGCTGAGTCACGATCATACCTCTCTATTATAGTTTCGCAAATAAGTTTGATATTTTTGTTTTTCTTTCAGTTCCTGAAGCTCTAACAGAAGGAGGAAGCATCTCAAACTTAACGGAAAACAGTTTTACAGTAAGCTGGACTCCCGATCAAGGAAAACCGTGTGAAAAATATAAGCTGTCTATATCCCCAACACCCACTAATAGTACAGGAATATATTATAAAGAGCAGAGCGTAGATAAAATGTCATTTGAATTTGAAGACTTGACTGGTGCTGTAAAATATAGTATCTTTTTAACATCTGTTGCCGGAAATTTCGAAAGCAAAGGAAGTTTATCTCTTGAGACATTTACTCGTAAGTTTAAGATTTTACACCACGGTATAATGTGCATAACCAGCGTACACGATATAGCAATTATACCTTTTAATGACAAAAATTATTCTTTTTCCTAGTGTTCGAACGCCATTCAATATACTTCCTGGTATTACTTTTTGCAAGATCTTGTTAAAATACTTTACAAATTGGTATTTTAATTAGAGAATTTTATTAAGCTTTTTACCTGTTTGAAGTAGAGAAGATCTTGTAATACCAAAGCATTTTTCTTAACGAAAGTACTTTGAAAAGTACGGAAACAGTATTTAATCTCTTTAATTTATTAAAATGTAACAAATGAATGTTCTGTACAGAAGTTATATAACTGATAAATCTTGCTGATCATGTATAAATACATATCATGTTTAAAATGTATTATTTTTTTCCATTAAAGAACTGATACTTCAATTTTAACTATATGTTTTTCGGTAGGACTTAAGCTAAAACATATGGTTCAGTGATATATATATACGTGTACCTGAATTTGTATTTAAAGACTTTTTCAGGACCCCAACATATAACAAAAGCCTCTGTAATTGGAAGACATAACACTTCGTTAGAATTTTCAATAGATTATACCGGCAACGGAGACCAAAACGTCAAGTATCGTATGTATGTGCAACCACCTATTACCACAAAAACTTTTCAAAGTGTAGAAACGATGTGCAAGTGCTGTGTAAATAATTCCAACGGGATTCAAAGTGTGTTTTTTACAAACAGCAGCAAATATACGATATTTGGTCTAACACCTGGAACAAATTACTCTGTAGATATATATTCTTGTATCGATGGATTTGAAAGTGAAAAGCCATTTCCCTTAACAACAGCTACTAGTAAGTCTGTATATTATACTTCTTCAATTTGTATACATCTGTAAGTCACGTATGATTGTTTCAGAACAAAATAAATCTCTTAATGTTTAAGATATGTTTTACAAAATTTTCAGTTCAAAAACAGTTTACAAGTTGTTAAACACGTCTAAGAGACAATAGAACAAATCACGCACTTATATTTTACAGGACCAAGAAATCCAACCGTAATGATAAGCGACATTGGTGAAACGTCACTGAGGGTGAAATGTATATTTAAAATCGATGACTCTACCACAGATATTTTTCTGAAAATAGAAGCACCATTTTACGAAATCTACAATGTTACCATTGAAAGAAACGGATCTTCGTACCTAGAAGAATACCTTTTTGAAAATCTCACAGCTGGAACCAGTTATACTATTTCAGCCTATAGCTTTTTTGGTGATTTAAGGAGTGAAACACCTGTAACACTATACCAATATACAAGTAAGCAAGCAAATATTTAGAAGACTCTCTGTCACTGATATTCTGCATGAAGGATTTAGATAATCAAAGCTTTCGAACACTATGAGTCAACTTCTCATCTGAAAATTATTCAAGGCAAAATCTATAGCAAGTTATGCGATAGCTGAATAACAACACGGGACGTTGAAATGTTTTCCTATTGAAACGGCTCTATGTGAGCCCATAAACTTTTATGTCCACAAAATCACCGTGAAAGTTTTCCCCTATTTCTTTCTCCCTGCAGATATGCTGAAAAAACCACATGTAATCGATAAAGCTCATTTATGTTTATATGTCAGCCAAATAGTATTCACGGTTTTTTGGACATAATTTATGGGCTCAGACAGGGCCGTTTCACTATATATTATTTCGGTTTTCATACGTCTAGTATGTAGAGTAATAGACCAAATACATTTTGATTGATATAAGTAGGTCAGTGAGACGTCAACTCAGTATTATCACAAGTAAACATGATTTTACTTAGTAGAATAGAAGTGTTTACAAATAGTACTTCTCTCTTTACTACAGGACCACTACCAACAAATGTCACAGAAATTGAAAAACATGAGAACAGTTTAAAATTAATAGTCAAAAGCAGCGTAAATTTCAACATGTTACAAGTTATTGTGACACACGACGGTAATATGATTCAAAATCTAACTCATAATGTTAGCAACAGCTCTGTTGAACTGAGAGATTTAACGTCGGGCACCAACTATAACCTAACTCTCATCACAATGATAGATACTTTACAGAGTTTGAAAACGACAGACATTCGTTCATTTACAAGTAAGAAGCTTTATAATTATGTAGGTGTATCTCTTAAGAAAATACATGATAAATCTGTATTGTAATGACTAAATCCGGTTTGTAGAAATATAATCGACTGTTTCAGAATTACAGTTGTGGTTGCATATCATATTCAGAGTGATACCAAGAGCAGAAATACAAATGTTGGCTTTAATTATGACGTCTCCACTAATTCTTTTGTTATCATATACTGATTCCTTTCATTAAAACTGTATAAAGGCATTCGCCTGAGTATGCTGACAATTTTTAACACGAATATCTTTTAAAGTTACTCAAGTTCATGTAAAAAAGTAAATCTTATAAACGTTAACAGACCCAGGTCCACCCCAGTGTGTCTCATTCCCCGATGAAGGTGTACACGAAAACAGCATTCAAGTAAACATCAGCCCACCTTCAGTAGGTGGTTACGATGATTTCTGTCTAGTTTTGAGAAATGAAAATAAAAACGAAACTAAGAACTCAACGTGTGTAACAGCAGCGAATTCGCTAAATACTGAAGTGACATATTCGGATCTGTTTGCTGGAGTAAAATATGATGGGTTAGTGCTCACAAGATGGCAGAATGAAAACAGTACAGTCTTTTCATATTCTCGGCGCACCCGTAAGTAATAGCAATATAATAATATTGATTCTGTCAATAGACAAAAAGCAGATAAATTGAAGGTAGGGATATCGGGGGTGTCGTTTTGTTCCTGCAAAAGCTCGAATGTTGTCGTCAAGTGAACACCAAATATAACATGTTCACGATCGGTGTAGTCCCAGAATGGACATGTAAATTGTGGTGTTAGCGAATGAAAGATACCTTGTTAATGTAATTCAAATGCACTTTCAACAAATTTTACCCGCGCAACATCACATTACAAGATTCATACCGTCCAATGTAAGTAACGTTTTTATGTTAGGGAATTAATAAATACTGAGAAAACTAATCAGAGTAAATTAATACACAAGGACCAGGGGTCATGCTCGAGCGATCGACTTATCGATGCTCGACCCTGCCATGGTAATTTAACATAAAAAAAATAGATGGAGGTCGGCCGGGACCACATGAATTGCTCGAGCGAGCGGTGTTTCACTGTATATTTATTTCTTTAAATGTTAACAGCTAGTTTGTTTATATGTAGAGCAACTCGCGATGTTCTTAAAGTATACGTTATACATGTAGCACTTTATCTTGCATATATTGAGCAATAATTTATTTTGTAGTTAGAAATAGAAAATAGGAGTAGAAAAGTTCATGTATCAGAAAATAATTAGATTTAACAGTGTTTCTCATATACTGTTACAATAGCTTATTAGTTATTGAGAGTCGGTAGTATTCAATGTGCGTGTAAATCAAATTAAACTTAATAGAAATAGAAATACATTACGTTTCTCAGTTATTTCATTTTTTCAGAGACTTATTCAGGTATTATTTTCATCTGGTCAAACTCATTGCATACAAGCATCGTCATCCGAATCTCATTCCTAGTTGAATATCTCGAAACAATATTATTATTTGTTGCAGACTAATTTTCATGGATTTTGTGGTTACGTCAATCTGCCAAACTAACAGAAGAACAACACTTACACTTACTGCTTTTTGCAGTCAACATTTTTAATCTTTGAGTTCATACTCCACGAGAATCTATATAGAATATATATCAATGGACATGTTGTTAATAATATCACTACCTGGTCCAATTGAAAAAGTCACAAAATACACTGTAAAGTTGTATTTTTAGGAGACGAGAACACAGAGGTTTATATACTGGTTATTTAACTGGGGATTGGTAAAATGTCACTCGGTTATACAACAGAATAAATGTTAGTTTCAGATAGAGCAAAGCAACCACGTTTTATTTTTTGTTAATGTTTTCATTTTCTCTTCGCTAGATTGTAAATTTTTGACAATTTAGTGCAGTGTTTATTACCTTTTGACATAAATTTAAGCCATAAAATGAATGCATTTATAAAATGTCATAGATTTTGTAGAAATTTCAAAAAGTGGTCAACAACTTACAGTTTTGATGATACGCTCAACTTCTTTGTTTCCAGTAACTTGATAGATATAACAAATATAACAAATGGTGGTATATCCTAATTTCACATTCACAGGACCGGATCCACCAGAAAATGTTACCGTTTCTGACATTGAGGTCAACAGTATGAAAATTAATTTCACAAAGAAATGGAGTGCTTACTTGTTCATTTTTGCACCATCTTTGGATGATTCACATACAAATGTTACAGTGTATGAAGTACCATGGACCATATCTAAATTAAAACCGGGGACAAAATACAGCATATCCATCTATTCGATAGAAGAAAATACTCCAAGCGAGCGTTCAACAATGAAAATAACCTATACAAGTAAGTGATATTGATTCTTCTGAACAAAATGCTGATAAAGACTGTTTTCGGCGCAGCTTTATTGAATTTGCTTTTGCCCGAAAGCTCTCGGCAACCAATAAAAACGTGTTTGAATGACAAATTATTTTTTGAAAGGGAAGCTGACTTTGTAAGGCATCTTTTGATTGGATGAAATCGCATGAAAACATTCAATGAAATACCGCCTTGTTTTCAAGGTTCTTCACGAAAAGTGCTATTTTTATATTACGTGACAGCTCATCAACATCAACACATTTGTTTCTGACTCAAAGCTGATATCCTCGGTGTTCAGAGCAAGTTCGCCTTTTTCTGTCCAAGAAACACTATTGCTTTTTTTCTAGTACGATTGCACATCATCATTGTTTCAAATGAAATGAAATAAAATAAATAATAGTTATAAATATATTTTAGATGTGAAGTTTATCATATGTTGCAATATAAGTCCGCATTAAAAACAGTTAGTTTCGTTAGTCCTCTCTGTTGTGCAATTTGAATAATTCACATGATTGTACATTACCTGACAGTGTTAAATATGCAATTTTGTAATATCGATAACTTTGTTAGTTTGAGGTCGATGTAAGTGCTGGAAGACTCAAAAATGATATACATTGAGTTTTGATCCTTAAAAGTTAGACTCGTGGTGCTCTATCTTCAGATAAGTTGTTGAGTACATTGGTGTAATTATACCTTAGATTTACTATAATTTTATGTTTAACTTAATATGATCTGGTATGTTTTAACTAATGTAAGAAAACTTCTCCGCGGGGAATGATATTAATTGCATTGTATTGTCCAACTGGTTGAAAATAGGGTAAGTGCGAGGTTGGCGTGCCCTAAACACGTTTAAAAACCCGGTTTTCTTTATATAGGTTACTGACCGTTGCAAGGCCGTGCCCTATTTTCAATTTGTTTTCTGTCTGTCTTGTACTTTGTGTTGCGTATGCTGTTTTGTATGTTGTTAGTGTTTCTTTCCTTTTACTCCTCACACCCCCTATCGCCCGCATCCTTTCCCCTTGCAATTGCGCTCCCTTGCTTTGAGATCCCCTCCACTTTTACACTGAGTATATTATCGTGCCCACGTTTGGCTGCCGGAATCCTAAGACGGCGGCCGATTGTTGCTTTTTACTGCTATATATGTGTGCGTTTGTGTGATTGTGTGTCTGCGTGTCTAGGGAGGTACCCTACAGTGTTGTAATCTTACTTGCCTGTTTATCTATGTAAGTTAATTATGTGCGTGCGTGCGTGCGTTCGTGGCTGTGTGTGTGTGTGTGTGTGTGTGTGTGTGCTAGTACGTGTGCGTGTGTGGGCATGTGCATGTGCGTCTCTTTTGTACATATACTATTCCCTTTTAAATATTCATCCTTGTTCCACATTCGCCTTCACCTCCCACCCCCTTTACCCGTTACCACTTCCTCACCCCTCTCTCTGTATTTTGCATCAATTTAAAATGTGCTTGTTGGATTTTTTGAGCAACCCGTCTGTAATATTTTTCCATTACAGCTTTTTGTGTGTGCTAACTTAGCAAATGCGTGGCTCTGAGGCTGTGTTTGTTGTGTTCTTGTGCTTCTGAAAAATCTGCCCTCACCTATTATCTTTTGGAAAGGTGTTCATTGATGGTTTTATAAGTAAACAAGGCGGTACAATAGGATTAATGTAAACAAAGCACTGCGTTTTGTGCGGGACATAGAAAATAATAATTACATACTTTATAATTAATTTTTTAAGTAAGAAAAGAAAATAATATTTTTGTTTTCATCTTTTAGGACCTGGCACTGTAACGTCTATATCAGGAGTTCCAGAACAGACTTCTGAATCTGTTCTGACATTACAGTGGAAAAATCCAGTTGGATATTTTGATCTGTTCAATATATCTGCCTTATGTGAAAGTCCCAACAAAGACTCCAACAGAAGTCAAAATATCTATGTTGAAACCAACATAGCCACGGCAAAATTAGAACCTCTTGATCCAGGAACAACATGTACTGTTTCAATAACCGTCGCTATCTTTAACGTTGATGAAAACAATAAAGTTCTTGAGGGCGATCCAGTTAGACAGATAATAGACATAAGTACAAAAGAAAGAGGTATTTTCTTATTTGTAAATCTAGCCGCGTAAAGTGATATTTGTTGAATATGGAAGACCTGCTTTACTATAGGTAGCCGACGTTCTGTGAATGGAAATAGCGCCAACTTGTACAAAGAGACTGTATTTTTAAAAGACTTTTAAAATTCCTATATTCTTTTTAAATTAAGAAAAAAGTTAAAAGTCATTAATGACTTCTTGCTGGGCATTTAAATCAAATTTTCGGTGTAGATCTTTAAGTCAGTTTCTTGTGTAACATTGCCGATACAACTGATAAAATAAATTCGAAACATTGTTTACTGTTTCTGTTAAATGAATCAGGGCAGAGTCCGTAGGTTTAAGTTTAGTTCTAAACTGAGAATCATTACATCGACTTTGTTTTCTATTTCAGCTCCTCAAGGAGTCATCTTTGGTGACAAAACAAGGGTTGACGCCAGGTCATTGTATGTCCAATGGCAAAAACCAAACAATCCAAACGGCATCGTTCGAAATTATAGGATTATGCTTTTAGATTTGCTTCATAATTGCTCCAAAGAAAAGACTTTCGTTGAAATAGAATCCAAACCTGATTCATATTCTTGTACGGTAAATAATTTTAATCGCTTTTAAGAAATCCAAAGTACTGAAATGTTTGAATAGAAAACATAAAATAGGTAAGTACAATTCTATTTTTCGATACCGACCGTTTGTTGCCAGTTAGATTTCTGGCTAAAACACTATCAGGGGTTGAGAAAATGAAATCTGAACTGTCTTTTTAATTTCAATAAATACAACAAATCAAATGGTAAACCCTGTAGCGAATGTTTCGATTTTGGGAAACAAAGTTAATGGGATGTATATAGAAGTCGGCCGTCTGTAGACAAGTCGTTATATCTGGGATAGTAGAATATTGTCTGAAGTGGTGTGAAGGACCTCCAAAATATGTAGAAAAGAACAACAACGATTTTAAAGGGATTTCGAAATAACTTTTAACACTTATGCTCAAAATTAATCAGTAAAGATGTGGGTTTCTTGATTAGATGAGCACGCTTCTCAATCGTATGTTTATGGTCTGTCCTGGTTTGTCAGTCCTTATTAGTCCCCTACTGGTTGAAAACCAATTCTGGGGACTATAGAAATGCGCTTTTCCATCCGTCCGTCCGTCCGGTCATCATTCTGTCCGTCCGTCTGCAATTTCTTTTCCGGTCCGTAACACAAAAGCATTTTACACAACATTTTACAAAAGCTAGGGATCGAGTTGAAAGCTAATAAGCTTTTTTTAGAAACTCTTTCCCGTCCAGAACTTTGTCGTCCATCAAGGGATTTTGATATTACATGGCATAATTGTTCCCCGTGATGAGACGACATATTCGAACCCTACCTTAAAGATCAAGGTCACACTTGGAGATCATATGTCAATGGGAATTTTTTTCCTGTCCGGTTTAAAACCTTGTCATGCAAAACAGGATTTACTATCAGTTTACACAAATATTACATTATATTACATATCTATATGCGCAAAACCCTGGGCCCTTAGCTGCATGATCAATGTCACACTTGGATGTCAAAGAATAGAAGGGATTCTTTTCCTGACCAGTCTGTAAATCAACAATCATTAAAGGGATTTTAATGTTATCTGGCAAAAATGTTCACCTCCATGAGAGTGTCATGCGTACGAACCTGATCTCTAGGTCTAAGGTCAAGGTCACATATAGAGGTCAAAGGTCAGATACAAGAATGACTTTGTCTTGAACATTTCTTCTTCATGCATGGAGGGATATTAATGTAACTTGGCGTAAATGTTCACTACCAAAATACGCAAGAACGAGGTCCCTGAGTCTAAGGTCAATGTCACACTTAGAGGCAAAATGTAAAATTAAAGATTGTATTTGTCCAGAGCTTTACTTCTTCATGCATGGAGGGATTTTGACGTAACATAGCACAAATGTTCACCACTATGAGGCACCCTTATTGTTAAAATTACGTTCTTTTGTTTTTACTATAAATAGATCATATTGTAACTTGTTTATTACTGGCCGTAGGGAAAAATCAAGACCAGTGTTCTTTGGTACAAAATGCTTGTTACATCTAATTATTTGATGTATTTTGACCTATGTCTCCCTGGTAAAGAGTTTTTTGTTGACTTACATTATATAAATTATTTTTTAGGATTAATTTCCCTTTGTTGTTACTATAAATAAATTAAATTATACCTCTTTTGACAATCGACCAAACAAATGTCATATGAAAACACCTGTAGGTTTTTATATATACAAATCTTAATCCAAGTGTTTTGTTATAACATTTGTATATGTAGTACAATATTGTTTATACATCATTGACAGATATCATTTCTTTATGTTATACTGCAGTAGAGAAAATTAGGTGCCTTCGATTAGGGGACTTTGTATTGCATGGCAATACTTCATTCAGTTGTTGCCGTCAATTATTCAGTCAAAAAAGTGGGATCCTGCGGTAACTATTCTTTCATGAAACTTAGTACATAGACAGATAGCAATATTGAAAATATGGCTGCAAAGGTAACAAGTAGTCAAAATATGTGAAAGAAAGTCTCAGAGTAAGATCCTGTTACAATATTAAAGTTGCAAGAAATAGTTCATGAATTCGGTTCATTGATAAATGATAATATGGAAAATATGCACGTTTCTATTTTGCTGCTGTGAGAACAGATTAGATTGCCAGGACAACTAATAGTTTTAAATTATGACAAAGAATGTGTTCTGTGATGACCGTAACATACATTTGTATAAAAATTTGGTACATACATAGATAGTCTTCTACGTTTGTCAGTCCTTCAATCAATCTGTCTTTCCGTTTGTTCTGCTATAACGTTCAGGAGATTTTCACGAAAGTTGGAACAAAATTGGAAGGCAATAAGGAAACTATGCATAGTGTTTTATTTTGTCCATTTCCCCGTCCGTCTGTCTGTTTATACGTCATGCACAAGAAATAGAGCATGCTTTAACCTAAATGTTCAATGACCTTTTATAATATGCATGTCCTTAAAGTCAGTTTCAAGACATGTATATTACGAATAGATCCTGTTTGCCCCTTCCAATAAGTGACTTAATTTGCTGAACAATTGGCTTCATTATGTCAGTGTTACATATCTTTCACGTTTTCAGAATGTCAGATCAAATACGTACAAACCTTGCACAACTGACGAGCAAATTATACCTAGTACACTTGTGGCAGAGCCATTATCCGCTAACGTGTCTGGACTTCATCCTTACAGAAACTATAGTGTCAATATCCAAGCGTATACCAAGTGTTGGGGTGAGACTAAGGAACTGATCGCCCAAACAGTGGAAACAGGTTTATTGGTTTAACGTAATATTCTGAAAAATATATTCGCATCTAAACCAAACTTCAAACCGCTAAGTGAAAATCAATAGACATATTCGTCTAATCGAACAAGTTAATACACTATATGGATATGGTTCTAGTTTTCGATGTTATTTTGCTTAATTTTGTTAACATGTTATTGCGATTATGAAACACTTCGTTCTTTTGAACATTAAGTTTTGTACAAGTATTCATTTTTATTACATACTCGTTTCTATTCCCCGTTAATTTACACTGGTACCGGAAACGTCAATAGTTTTCCATATACTGACGCCTGAATTTCATATCGTGTGCGTGACGTAATTCAGTGTGTGCTGTTGCACTATTTTCTTCTATTTAGTTCAGTATTGTCAATCCTATTCAGGCTATTGAACTAATCTATGGTACTTACATTATATTTATACGTGTAGATGAGTATGTAATAAAAAGGTTATTATCTTTGCATCTGGATATATGCACTCGTTCTTCAGCGGAAGAATATTGCGCTCTTAAAGTCGCGCAATATTTTCGCTGAAGAACTCGTGCATATTTCCCGATACAAAGCTAATAACCTATAATTATTGATCATAGTTTATTACCTAATTAGCATTTTATGTGCAAATTAAACTTTCAGAAAATCTGTGGTAGATCATAGAAGCTTCATAAAATGAAAAACAAATACATGTATCTCTTTTCATGCAAGATGTTTAACGTTGCCGCCATTTTCAAAATGGCCGCATAGCACTTATCAGAATGACTCATACAAGCATCATAACTGATGTCGTTTTATTTTAGCAAGTACTAATTACTGTCTGTATGCAGATTTGTAGCTGCATAGTGTAACAATGGCAAGCAAACACAATTTATTGACTAATCTATCTGGTTTTAAATAAGAAGCCTGTTATTGTGTAATGGTGATTGCACCGCACGAAATAATTGCTTACTTCATAATGAAGTTGTGCGCAAGTGTTTATATTAAGAATCAGTTGATACCGAAATTTTTGAGAGATCTCGTTCCTATTTTATGCATGTCGGTGTGTTATGCATTTGGGTAGAGATTCAGCACTATATCCCAAGGCTGCCTTGTCCACCAACCGGTTCAATTATTTCGCTAGCATGTTAAAAATGTATTGTATCAATCATAATATTGTTGTAACGCGCTATTGTCTTAAATTAAAACTAGAATGTGTCTGTAGGACACAGGGTGTGCCCCCCACTGGTACATTTGTCATAAATGAGGGCCAGTAATTCAAATGTTTGCAGTCTTAATGGGGTATAGCCTCAACAATCATTTTATGAAAAGGATTCATTATTCTAGGCCCTTTACTTTTTGAGCTATGAGCATCACAAACAAAAAATCCACTATTCTGGTTATTTCACGGGCCATAACTCCGTAATAAGAGCTACGATTCTCAAGAGGAATGCCAAGTGTGCAAGTTCACATCACGATAAAGACTCCAGCAAGGTTTCCTGAATTTACATCTGATACTTTTTGAGCTAGGCACATAATTAGGTGAAAAAGTGCATTTTTTACTATTTCAGGGGCCATAACTTTAAAAATAAGTGGTGGAGCCAGCCAAAAAATTAGAGGTGTGCAAGTTTATATCATGATAAAGACTTATGCAAGTTTTCAACCATCTATATTAAATACTTTTTGAGCTAGGTGCATCACAAGGTGAAAATGTGTATTTTTGAGTATTTCAGGGGCCATAACTCTAAAAATAGGGGGCGGACCCAAATGAAAAATAGGAGGTGCGCAAGTTCATATCATGATTAAGACTCATGCAAGTTTTTCATGAATCTATATCAAATACTTTTTGAGCTAGGCATGTCACAAGGTGAAAATGTACATTTTTGACTATTTCAGGGGGCCATAACTCTGAAAATAGGGGGCCGACCCAAATAAAAAATAGGAGGTGCGCAAGTTCATATCATGATTAAGATTCATGCAAGGTTTCATGAATCTATATCAAACGCTTTTTGAGCTAGGCGTATCACAAGGTGAAAATGCGCATTTTTTACTATTTCAGGGGCCATAACTCTGACAATAGGGGGCAAAGCCAGATGAAAATAGGAGGTGCGCAAGTTCATATCATAATCAAGACTCATGCAAGGTTTCATGTATCTATATCAAATACTTTTTGAGCTAGGCATGTCACAAGGTGAAATGTGCATTTTTGACTATTTCAGGGGTCATAACTCTAAAAATAGGGGGCGGAGCAAGATGAAAAATAGGAGGTGCGCAAGTTTATATCATGATTGAGACTCGTGCAAGGTTTCATCAATTTATATCGGATACTTTTTGAGCTAGGCGTGTCACAAGGTGAAAATGTGCATTTTTGACTATTTCAGGGGCCATAACTCTGAAAATAGGGGGCGCAGCCAGACAAGAAACAGGAAGTTCGCAAGTTCATATCATGATAAACACTCATGCAAGGTTTCATCAATTTGTATCAAATACTTTTTGAGCTAGGCGCGTCACGAACTTCGGACTGACGGACGGACGGACGCACGCACGGATGCACGGACAAGACCAAATCTATATGCCCCCACCACTCATGGGGGGCACAAAAAAAAAACATACATAACTAAAATTAAATAAGGTCTAAATTGATATTTAGGTCTATGGCCCAAAGAACAATGTCACAGGGACTGATAATTTTATTTCCGGGCTCTAAGTCAGAAAGCATAATAGCTACGGATTTTTGAATAATTCTTGTATGTAAGATATGCCGTTCTTCAGAAATTTGTAAGAACGAAAGATACTCATAGTGTACATTTTTCAGACTGCCAGAAAATTTCAATAGCATTTTTGTCTTCAAATCAAAAGAAATTCAATTTTTCTTATGTGATTTAATTGAGCAAGGTCGAATGCATTGAATGGGAACACAAAATTGAAATTTTGAATGTTTTTTTTTTCCTTTTTTTTTTGTTGATATTTCGAAAAAATGATCCCTGAGATTTTCAACAGGTAAAAAAGAACCTTTTCAGTTTCTTTACTAATTTGTATTGTTAAAGCATCAATCTTTTAAAATGAAGCAAAGTATGTTTTTGATGACAACTGTGTTCATTACTAATTTGCATTTCGTATAATTATGACCAATAAAATAATTTTATGAATCATTAGTCAGAGGTTTAGAACTATGAACTTTATCATTTCAATGCTTATGATAAAGAAAAAACTAAGCAGCAATGTTGAAGATTAATGGGCATCTGTCTTTCCCATCAGATGTTAAAGTTCACTGTTCACATTTCACATTTTCTACAAGCGCATTCTGGTACAGCAGTCTGTGTTACTAAATGTATTTTCCTTTTGAAGTTAAACAGATAAACGAGAGCTGTAATATTGATGCACATTGTTCTGTAGCAACACTAAATGCCTCGTGTATAAACTCAACTTGTCAGTGCGACAGAAGTCGATATTATGCAGACAAAAAATGTGTACTCCGTAAGTATTTCTTCTTATTGTTTATGGATTAAATGTGTTTTATCTATGTTTTAGCGTACTTCGAAAGTATATAAAAGTTTCAGTTTAATAATAAATTGCTATTGCGAATGTGAATATACTTATAAAAACACTTATTTTACATATAAGTTTTAAATAGTATGTTTTTAACTTTAATCCAGTTTTGACATAAATATATTCGTTGATATGAAAATATCAATCAGGGTAAATTCAAGCGTTTGAAAACAAACTGGTTGAACCTTATGCCTTCACTCGTCAGTGTCTTATAATATCTATTCAGTCAAAGTATTTTCATATACACTTTTATTTATGTAACTTAGGTCCGAATTTATGGTTTAAATTGCAATTGGAAAATGTTATTTTATAATTATCTAAATTCCATGGGAAAAATTTAAAAAAAAATCTAAACGTTAACGCTAAATCTGGTAGTCAGCTGCAAAGGTATGTCGCCACTTGTTTCGTGATAGACATGAGTTAAGCATTTATAACAGTTTCTAAAGCTTGCTCAATCTACAGAGTCATAATTATGGTATTATTTTGTTATTCGATAGTAGACCCTTAAATACATCTAACATTTAACATAAAATGTAGGTAAGACAATATCTATAGTGGCTTGGCAAAACAGTAGATACCGAAATACAATGTTTCCGCTTGTCTTTAACATGTAATTGATACTTAATACGCCTCGAAATCTGAATACTGGATGGTAATATATTTCTTTATCCCCTCTTGATTGAGAAGAACATTTTAATTATACAAAACATTGAAGTGTTTTATACAGTTAACATGTTGAGCAAAGAGGTAAACAGACTGAAATGTATTGAAATATCTTAACTAATACCTTCTTCAAACATTGTATGAAATCGTATTTTACACGTCTTTTAATAAGAGCATGACGCAAGTTTCAGACCAGTGCGAGAGGTGTAAGGAGTGTTGCCCTTTCAACTACTTCTCATAAACAGACTCAATAACACTGACTATGTTATGAATTTACTTGAATGCATTCTATACTTACAAAAGATTTTTTTACAGATTTTATTAACTTTTACAACGGCAATCTTAAAGTGCCGTCCGGCAGCCGCAAAAATTTCCCTTTACTTTCTAGTCCTTTGGGATCATGGGAAATAGAATTGCGCTTAAGCCGATGCTAGGGGGCGTGATAGGTGTTGTACTTTCAAATACTCTCAGTTCACGGACAGACTCAGTCAAACCGAGTCTGTTATTATTTTGCATAGTTGCAGTCTATGCTTCGAAAGAATTTTGTTACAGAATTTATTAAGATATCAGTACATTTTTATGTCAAGAGGAGGAATTTTGATGTCTATGTGCCTGGTAGTTATTTCCACTCATTTTTCATCTTTTTGTTTTGTTTTTGCTTTCTTTTATAGGTCCAAATCTCCCAGAACAAAAGTTTGCGATCACATATGTTGATATACATGGATTCACAGTTGACTGGACAGGACTTGGGCTTACAGATGATGAACATGTAATGTTTAATCTAAACCCTCCTGGTGACCAGCCGTTATACAAAGATTTTGAAGGCTTATACTTTCCTGTAAAAGAGTTGCGATCGGGCACTAATTATACAGTCTATTTGTATGTTATCAAAAATGGAATTCCGAGTTTTGACCCACAAATTCAAACAACGTACACAAGTAAGATAAAGTTATGATTACTGTTTTTAATAGGTCGCTGCTGCATGCTGTCAGGTTTTATATGTACTTATTAATAAAGACCATTTTTGTTTAAGGTATTGGACCCCTAATAGTAATGTTTTTAAAACATGGCATTTGCTTGGTATATTCTTAAAGTTGACCATGTTTCACACTGTGTTGCAAATTTTAAACAACTTTCACCGTGCCGTTTTTGTAAATTTTATATAATATATGATATTTCCTCACGCTCAAGAAGAGACAAAATTCAATGTGATGGCTACTATCTAAAACGCTTGCAGAGAATTTATTACAACATTAATTTTGATAAAAGAAACATCAAACTATAGTTAAACAATTATAAAACACAAAATGAAACTTTAAAACTCAATTTTGTCTAGGGTGCCTCAGGTAAACAGATTTAATGAGACAGAATTTTAACTCAAACATTGAAAAATTAAGGTCGAATCCGGTGGGTCTGTTCTGAATTTTGCTCACTTCATTCAAAAATAACTTTGGGGCAATAGTAAAACCTACCTGCATTTCTTCCACAACATGTAATTTAACAAATGAAGGCAAAATAGAGAACTTTTACCGCACATAATTCAGTATTTTTAAAGATGTCTAACTCTACCCCTCCTGATTCAGAGCTATATTCACATTAAACGGGAACAAATCGCTCATAAAATGAACATTTTCCACTTTAGTACAATTCATCCATAATTAGTCTTGAAAGAAGTAAAAACTTACTAGAAAAAAAGGAAAACATGGAAAAAAAATTTGGTCCCAGTGGGGTTTGAACCTACGACCCCCTGAAAATTGCAGTCAAAGTAGGTTTATGGTAGGAATTGAATACTCTTCAAAAAGGAGATACTCTATTACGGGTCCAATACCTTAAAAGAGATATATAACTTTACATGAAATACGACATATGTTTTTGTTTACCAATTTCTTTTACTAAATAGTTAGAACCAAAGACACTTTTAAAAGAGAGATATAACTTTATTGAAACATAATATATGATCTTGTTTACCAGTGCGTTTTTACTAGATCGTAAGAACCTAAAGCTTAGATAGTAACAGTTTTCTTATCTAAACTTTTCAGTTGAAAGCTGCAGTGATACATTTTGGTATAGTTTCAAATTTTATAATGTACTTAATGCATATGAGGAGTGTATATCAGGACGATTACAAGAATGTACCACAATTGTCTCCTGAGTTTACTGTTTAGTGTGTATAAATGTATGTGTCTTAACTCTTTTGATACTTTGAATCATAACAGGGGTTTATTTCAAGATTGATCATTTGTTAATACCAAACTGTCACTTAACAAAACTGTTGTCTGACTTCCAGAACCTGAGGGCCCTGCATATGCAGGTGCAAGTATTTCAGACATTCGGGAACACAGTTTCATAGTTATATTGACCTCCGATCCGGAGAGACCGTGTGAAAACTATACACTGAAAATATCCCAACCAGCCAGTAATGAAAGAGAAGTTAATATTTCGAGACAAGTTAATATGACGTCATATTATTTCAAGAACTTGACTAGTGGTGTAAACTATACAGTCATCATTTATTCTGTTGCCGGGAAATTTACGAGCAAGGGAAGCATAACACTTTCATCATTTACACGTGAGTAGAAGCTTATATGCCGGTAAAAGGGTAAACACAACATCGAAAATGTTTTATAAGCCGTTCTGTAAAACTGACTTGCTTTTGTCTGTGAATTTCCTAGAAAGGCTACGATTCTCTTTTTGCTGTTCATGGTTTATCAAAAGATGTATATTTTTATCGTATTTGATACGTCCCAATTATTATTTAAGGATTAACGACAGTCTTTATGATTAAAGATTGCTTTTTTCAAAAGAGCGTTTTTGTTACATATACTAAACTGAAGAATCTGAAATTAAAAATCCAAATTTAATATACAATTCTAACAATTCAAGGTAAGAAAAGTGTACAGCAAGAAAGCTACGGCAACCAAACAAAACTTGATAAATACTGAATAGTTTGTGTCAAGTTTGGCCGCACCGGCGACAATAACTATCAGAACAAATCAACACCCTTTACAATATTTACAAATCTTAATTACATAAAATGAATATTAACAATGAATAAATGATATGTAGAAAAGAAACTGATTATAAGATAGAAAGAAAAAAAATCAAAGTTCAGTATTTCTAGATACAAAGTTCTGACAGTTCCATTTTAATGTGACGTGGCACAGATCTTTCAGTTAATTGAGAACTTCGAACTTTAAGTAGCACAAAAAATATATAACATATCTTCAAATCAAGTCCCTTTAAACCGTGAATACGTTGATTCCGTTTTGGCTCCCTATGGTGGTAGGTGATTGCATCCCTGAGCTGACTTCAGAGAATAACAAAAATCAACGTCTTTGCGGTTTACGGCACAACCATGGGACGAAAGCTCTGCGCTGGGAAAATCACATCCAGGCGAGTGAAGACAAGTGAACCTCGGGCATTGTACTTCCGGATTATAACATCACCAGGTAAAATCGCCTGGCGGAAGAAGCTAAAATATATAACATATGGTAAGCATCATATCAGGGCATAAAACTGCTCCTTTGTGTACACCATACCTCCGTAGGCTCCCATAAATAATACGTTCTACTTATACAAAATATATGTGCTACTAAGTTCAGACGTCACGTGATTAAAATACGTCACTTATTACTTCCCTTATTACATAAATTACTTACTTAAAAGACTAAAGTTAAAGTATGAAAAAGATATGAAAAGTTTATAATGAAAAAATATAGTAATGGAAATGATAAACTGCAGCCATTATTTACAACTACAAATTAACAAAATTCAATGTAAATCAAACGTTATATCATAGTTGGCATCCATATAATATCTAATGCCATACAACAAAACGGACATTGTATGTATATGCAATAGACTGGCACACAATTTCATATTACAATAATAGATTACATACATGGTACTAGACTTGCCATATAGATTTGAAACAGAGTACTATAATACAACTATCATGTTACAAATTTCAGTACAAATCTTACATCTTATAAACGAAACATTTTAGACTCCTCTTTCGAAATAATTTACAAAAGTCTGAAAAGTTTAATAAATTATCCTGACATACCGAAACTAGCTAAAATCACATGCCGAAAAGTAAATGTTACAGAATTCTGTAGAATGCACAAAAATTTACCAATTGAAAATCGTAATTCAAAAATCATACAAAAATCTAACAAATAAACGTCTTATCTCGATCGAGCATAAATTTCTAGCAAGAAAAATTAGTCTGACATAGATTTGTCTAATGTCGGAATGTGGTGTGCGCAAGGCATATCTAGTCCAGTCTATTTGTAGGGTAATGTCTCGCCAAATACTAAATGTCATGGGACTCACGGCTAATCCGTGTGCAATGACCATTTTTATTTTCACGGGATTCACGATATGGCCGGGAAATCTGACTATTTTGGCGCGGATTGAAATTGACAATTTAAGGCCCGTTATAGTGGTTTTGGGGATAAAAACATAAATTACTGAAGTTTATAAAATATCAACTTTCTTATTACTGAATCGAATTTAATAAAATTTACATGGAAATTTAAGTTATGAAATACAGAAAAACATGAGAGGTATTGTATACGTAAAATCTGACATTTACCTCATTAACTCAAAAATTTACAAAAAGATGATGCAATACCTGCATTTACACTACAGATAAAATAAGGCCCGTATGTCAATTTGTGACATAGTTCAAAACACATATATTGTCGAAACATAAGTTTTCTTTGACTATAAAGATTTCTAAATATACTTCATCTGAAAACCCGGATTACTGACTACTTGTTTCACATTCAAGTTTTACAATCCACTTTTATAATGTACCGATTATAATTATAATTTCCAACAGTTTCTGATGAAAATAAAAAGCAACAACAAATTGTTTATACTTGATCGAAGAAATTGCCGCTTCGCTTGGTAGATATTTTCGAGAAAAACATTACTTCTTTGTTCAACTAATTTATCTATGGATAGTGTCGAAATATATGAGATGTGATAAAGAAAATAATTGTAAAAGAAAAGACTATAGAATTATATATTTCGATTTATTGGAAGGAAGTAGGTACCAGATCGATACATGCTGAAATTGTCATAGATAATATGTCATTAGAATATATTGATGGCTTTAATATATTTTTATAAAGTCCTATGTAAGAAGCTGATGTTACACGCGAGACTGTTACGTTAGTCCGAGTATGCCCGTGTTACAGGCTATGTGATACAAATACAGCATTTCAGCGTTGCTCAGTTCGTAATTAGCTGCAGGAGACGGAAAACTGGCGAAATATGACCCAGCGGGAACTTGAACCCGGAGGCGTTGGTACTGTAATGAAACTGCTTTTTAGCGTCATAGAACATTTTGAGAAAGAAATATTAAAAAAACAAAACATTTTAGATGAAATTTAGTAATTATTTGTATAAATTTCTATTCAAGTTAAAATGTATGATTTGTTTCGTTTTAAAATATGAACCTGGTCAATACTATTTGAAATTACCACAGGGAATGCCGGATGGATTCTCCTAGCGTTATATAGTGCTATGTATGTATCCGTTGTTACACGCACGTTCATTACGTCAGTTCGAGGATGTCCGCCCGACCAGCTAGGTTCTATAAATACAACATTCCGGCATGAGAAAATGAGATTCGTCAGTTAGCTTCAGCTGCAGGAGAAAGCATTGGAAAAAAATGATATATTTAAGTGTGTTCCAAAGGAAACATATGGGCCTTTGGATATTTTATTTAGGTACGAGGTCACCTAGAAAAGCGGCGCATGCGCTATGTTGAGGAGTTCTGTGAAACTAAACTGTTGTCCGGGTCGTAGGTTACGATACTAGTTTGTCTCAGTATGAGCTGAGGCAGGCAGTGACAATATAATTTTTGTCTTTATTATAATGTGACATTGTATACTTGGCATTCTTCTTGAGAATTTTAGCATTTATTACAGAGTTATAGCCCATGAAATAGCCAAAATAGTGGAATTTTTGTTTGTGATGCTCATAGCTAAAAAAGTATATGGGATAGAATAATGAATCCTTTTCATATTTTTTTGAGGCTATACACCATTAAGACTGCAAACATTTGAATTATTTCCCCTTATTTGTGACAAATGTACCAGTTGGTGGGCACACCCTGTGTTCTACAGACACATTCTAGTTTGCCAATTGTGCGAAGTTTATTTTATTATATATTCTCTTTTGCTTCGGGATGAGTCACGTGTCAACTTCATTTAAGTCATTATGTTCACGTTTTAACAACAGTTGTTTCCCATATCTGTTATTGCAGTTGGTAATGTAACCCTTCATATGACGAACTCAGAAAATAAGATTATATTAACGAAAACCTTACTAATTTATTTCAATTATAGGGCTTTTAAATATGTAGTCCTTTTCTGGATTATATGGCAGATGTAAATAAAATGACAATCACATGCTTTTGAAACCTTAAAAAAGTTCAAAATTAACTTGAGAGGACCAATGTCAAACTATGAAAACAAAGAAGAATATCCAACAGGGAAAGCCACGTTCCAAATCCGCAGCCTCCCCAAAGGCACACACGAACAAAACATACAATAACAATATAAAAAATCAAATCGGCGACAAGAGGTGCACATCAATACTTATCAACATGTATAATATAATATGTTACCAGTCTAATGAATTTCATACAATACTAAAGATAACTTTTTGATGTGGTTATCTTGCTTTCCATAGTACCAAGGGAGATCAAGGAAATTATGGCACTTCAGTTTTGTAGCGTTTCATTTTGTATATTCATCTTATCAGTAAGTTGACACACACGTGTTAACGAAGGAGAGTTGATTTGAAGATTAATTCCCCTATAATCTTATTAAAGTCTAACTATGCTATTGCCATATTTGGGGTTGGCAAGACGTTAAGCTGAATCTGTTGACTAAACGTTTGTTAAACCAAGTAGTTACAGCTCCTGCAGTATTCTCCAAGAACGTGTTATAAGATGACATTCATTAAGACTCATTCGTTGGTAGTTGTGATACTTATATCCTCTTTTCAAGCTTTAATATTGAGTAATCGTCTAAAGATTTATTGGATTAAATTGAACTGAAACCATCATATCATGCAAGAACAAATATCACATGTTCCTTGCATGAAAATACGGTATTTCCATATTTTGTAGTTTGTTAATGATAAAAGTTTAGATGCAAATTTGGTATTTTATGTAATACACTTGGGTTTAAAATGTCAAGACAGTAACAAACATTCATTTGAAAATTAGATTTTAAACGTCGTGGTCTTCATACAACCAACTGAAACTTTGGGTATTTAAAATCAGAACTTGAAGATACTTAAAACCTCTCTTACTTTGATTTTTATATAAACCACTGTCAGCTAAAACAAAGTGGTCAGAACTTTGTAACGCACTGACTGATAAAGATATGCATACAGACTTTGAGTTGTGCATAATTGGGGACATTAACACTCAACAATGAATTCCCGCAATTTCTTTTGGGTTTTCTGCCTACAACACATACAAACTGTCTTAAAGCCCTGCTCCCGTCCTACCTTTTAACCTTGAATTGTCACAGAAAAAGCATGAAAGTCCTGACTATGAACTGTGACACCTGTCAAAATAGTCTATTTTATATAAAATTCTATATGAAATTCTGTGTTTTGCGTGCTTAAGTGTGGAATGAGACCGTTAACTGTTACCTATTGTAATCATGGGTTGCATACACACAAAAGAATTTGAATAGTAGCGGAGCAGGGCTTTAACTTCAAAAACGTAGTGTTTTACATAGACTGAAAAAATGACAACATATTAATGAAAGTATTTTGATGAATCAATTTTGAATTTATAAACTTTAACATGGATTATTTTCTTGGATGTTAATATAGATAAGCAGAAAAATATACAATGTTTTATTTTCGTAACATTATTAACTTTAGAACACACATTCGGACAGATGCCGGCTTGATACAGCTATAATAATATTTTAGCACTGTTCAGGTAATGTTATCAAGAATCAATTAAATGAGCCAATGTAATGTAATATACAACTTTCCCACATAATTTGGGTCGAGAACAAATGACTTCAGATGAATTCAATCTGGTCACATTTGAGTTCAAACTCGAAACGTTTTGATTGGCCCATCTGAGTTTGCTCACATGCTTCTGATGATTTTCCTTAAACTAAACATGAAAAGTTCTTACAAAATAAAAATGATGTTTATAAACGAGAATGCTGTTTCCCCCAGAATTTTATTTCCCCACCTTTGTTTTCAAAAAGAGAAGAAACTATTTTATACTGACAGATCATTGTATGAAACTTTCATATTATTAATTACTTCTAGATAAAAATTTCAATCAAATGATGTTCTTTAAAGTGTCACAAACATAGGCTTTAATAACAGAAACTCTATTTTCTCCTAAGTATATTTGTTGTTTTCTTTCACCATTGACAGTGCAGAACTTGTGATCCAATTTTATTAGAGATTTTCTGAAATATAATTTCCTATACCTTCTGCACATATCTCAGTATAGTCAATCTAGAATTCGAACTGAATCAGATAATCAACCTTACAGGAACTATTTGGCCTGAAAGACGTTTTGTTTTATTTATTTTAATCATTACAGAAGATAACATATATGTTTTCTTACTCTGGTCTAACCAGTTCTAGCACATATTTGACATGTTTGAAATGTTTTTACATTTCTTGACCAAAATGAATTTTTATAACACCATACTATCAGCAAACAATTCACTGAGTTTATATGAACAATATACATCCCAGTGTTTTTCCGAATCATTTACCTATAAATCTTGCTGTTATAGGGTCATTCTAAAAATAGATACAGGGGCTGATTTGGGAATGTGCAATTTAAAATGTACAGTGTTGATGTTATCATGATAAAGGGTTGAATGATTATCACATGTATTTATACTGAGCTATACACTGACAGGTTTTCGAAATGAAAGAAGTATTTAGGGATGCTGATTTTTCATGGTAATATATAAACATTCAGTGTTACTTATGTACTGTAATTTAATGGCACAATAATAATTTATTAGTGTGCTAATAGGAAATAAGACAATGCCTCACTCGGGAATCGTTAGAAAAGAAAAAAAAAAGAAACGCTTACACAACAAACAAGAAAACATACGCAACGGACAATATAAGACAGACAGAAAACCAGTTGAAAATAGGGGCACCGCCTTGGAACGGTCAGTAACCTACATAAAGAAAACTGGGTGTTTAAACGCGTTAAGAGCATGTCAACCTCGCACTTACCCTATTTTCAACAAGTTAATTACACCAATGTACTCAACAACTTGTCTGAAGTCAGAGCACCAAGAGCCTAACTTTTAAGGACACGACAAAGAAAGCTGCAAGACAAAATTCAATTCCGTTTGTTGTATGTAGGATTTAGGAGAAAAGCATCATGGGGTCTTTAACTTTTTTAGAAATCGCACCATCAAATAGGAAGCGTAGCGATTAACTGTAGATTAATCGTAGAGGGGTCAGTCACTGAACATGCACCGTGCTTCACGATTTTCGTATCCTCTTTTGATAAACTTTTAACCCATTTTACAAACATTTGATTAAAAAAGGACTATGTTTAATTTTCCGAATTTTATAAACTACATCTCCATTGTATTCCGGGTGTGTAGGTCCAAGTTTAAAGTGTTTTTAGGTTAGTATTGTATTTTTCTAACTGTTCCGTCAATCTGTAGTAAAATTTTATAATAACGGTAACCATTTTGTAATAATATCTTGGTGATATGAAGATATCTGACATTAAAATCCTCTACCTACGAGCAAGCTCTTTCAAAACGAATAAGTTGTGAAATACAGACACCGTATGATGTTTCTTGAGGGACATCTCCATCAAGGTGGGGGAAGTTGACAATTTCAAAATTAAAATCGTCCCTTTTATTATATATTTATGTTTCTATATCATTTTTTTCACAATTGTAAATTTAAATCCAAAAATGACGCTTCTAAATCTAATGTATTAGCCTTGTTAAGCTGTTAACTCTTTTTGGGTAAATATGTTTTACCATTTCTGAAAACTATTGGAAGTACATATTTAAAATATATATATACCTTGAGGTTCCATGAAAAGCTTAAAAAATTTCAAATTGTGGCTCAGTGATAAATTAAGCACGGAATCTCGTTCATAACAGTATAAGAATAAATCAGCAATGAGTTGGGGTTTTTATCGGGATACCAATTACTTTTCTGTAAGTTTTAATGCCAAATTGGATAAATATGTTATCTAGTAAAAACCTCAGAGCTTCACAAACCTGATCACAACTCCATAGTTTGTATCTCTTAAATGCACAAAACCAATACTGCCCATATTTGTACTGATGTGCAAGACGTTTCGGTTCGGACAAGTTATGTACACGCTTATTACACACAATGAAAAAGCTATTCTTCTAAAAATATCCGAAGTCAGACGCTCTGTACATGTGCCGGAAGACCACATTTCTAAATTCGATAGTATATTTCATTCGGTACATATCACATGTTACCGCAAATGACTCGATCCCGATTTTTCGTCGTTTTCGATCGATTCCCTATTAATAGACATTTACGAATTAAGTCTACGTGGACTGTGAACACCTAAGACGATCGATTTTTCAAGGGGACCGTCTCAACATGATAATTTTAATTTATGTGTGGTAGGAAAACATTCCAATAATGATGGTAAGGTCTGGCTTATTATGTTATCGCACAAGAAAAGATTTGGATTTGTCTGTCCGTCTGTCTGTTCGCCAGAGAGGTGTTTTGTTATGTATATCGCAAAAAGTATTTGATCTAGCGTCAAAACACTTTCCCGAAAGGTTCTTCAATATTATAAGTTGCGCATCTGCGACAAAGTTGAAAAGATGAGCTTATCTGTTCGCAATGTATCCGTATTCCATCGTCGTCGTCGTCCGAAATGAAAATAAATCTTAACTGGGTTAGCTGGGATCAAAATGTAGGTCAACAGGTAAAGCATTGTGAAAACTGTAGAAAACGTAATATCTTGCGTCTCCATTCCTTTGTTGTTATTATACGCCGGAAGGAAAGTATTTTGGTGTTCGTCTGACCGTCTCGGTCCGTGTGTCCGTCTTAGGGGTCAAAGGCCATATAACTTTGTTTCGAGTGCGATGTGTAACTCCTAAACTGCTTGAGGGATTTAAAAAAAACTTGGCACAAATGTTCACCACATTGAGACGACGCGCAGAGCTAAAAGATAAAGGTCACATTTAGAGGTTAAAAGTCACATGACTTTATTTTGTGTTTATGTTGCTTTGCATTGAGGTGCTCTTGTTTTTATTTGGCATATTCTTTTTTTGTTCACTTACAATAGTTTTTATTGAATTACTTCCCTTTTATGTTACTAGAAATAGATTATTTTATAACTCTTTTATTATTAGCCGTAGGTAAAAACCGAGACCACTTTTCTTTCGTATAACATGGATGGTACCTGCAAAGTTAAGGTGTATTTTGACACATCTGTACCTGTTAATAATTTTAGTGGACTAAGAATTTTTCGAGGAATTTCTTCCCGTTGTTGTCATTTTCCTTAGGACTTCAACAGTAAAGTTCTTTAAATTTTGCTCCCATCCTCTGATATTTGACTTTATCAAAACCATTGGGGGCCTCTGTGGCCGAGTGGTTAAGGTTGCTGACTTAAAATCACTTGCCCCTCATCGATGTGGGTTCGAGCCTCACTCGGGGCGTTGAATTCTTCATGTGAGGAAGCCATCCAGCTGGCTTAACGAAGGTCGATGGTTCTACCCAGGTGCCCGCCCGTGATGAAATAATGCACGGAGGGGCACCTGGGGTCTTCCTCCACCATTAAAACTGGAAAGGCGCCATATGACCTATCATGTGTCGGTGCGACGTTAAATAAAATAAAATAATTATATATATATCAAAAACTTTTACCAAAAATTCTAAGTTAAAAAGGGACATAACTCTGTCAAAATTCAAATCACAGTTATGAGGATTGTGTTTCCTGGTGTAGACTTCGATAGTAAATAACTATTTTAAGTTTAAAGTCAATAGCTTTGATAGTAACAGAGACATTTGACTTTATCAAAAACTTTAACCAAAACTTCTGATTTAAAAGGGAGCATTATTTTGTCAAAATTTAAATCAGAGTTTTAGAGATTGTTTCTCCCGATGTAGACTTTGATAGTAAATAAGTATTATAAGTTTCAGGTCAATAGCTTTGGTAGTAACAGATATATTTGACTTTATCAAGAACATTAACCGAAAATTCTAAGTTAAAAAGGGGCATAATTTTGTCAAAATTCAAACAGAGTTATAGGGGTTATTTCTCCTGGTGTAGACGTTTACAGTAAATAAGTATTTTAAGTTTCAAGTCAATAGCTTTGATAGTAACAGAGATATTTGACTTTATCAAAAATGTTAACAAAAAAATCTAAGTTAAAAAGGGGCATAATTCTATCAAAATTCAAATCAGAGTAACGCAGATTGTTTTTCCTGGTGTGGACTTCGATAGTAAATAATTATTTTAAGTTTCAAGTCAATATCTTTGATAGTAACAGAGATATTTGACTTTATCAAAAACTTTAACCATAAATTCTAAGTTAAAAGGGGCATAATTCTATCAAAATTAAATCAGAGTTATGGGGATTGTCCTTCCTTGTGTAGACTTTGATAGTAAATAAGTACTTTAAGTTTCAAGTCAATAGCTTTGACAGTAATAGAGATATTTGACTTTATCAAAAGTTTTAACCAACGGAGACGCCGACGCCGACGCCGACGCCGGGGCGAATGCAATAAAAACAAGTACATCCAAATTTTATATCACCTACCGCATAGTGATGATATAATAACTCAAACCCTATTGCCGTTATAAACTCTTTTTCATATCGGGCATAATATAATTAAACATTGTTGAGACGGTCCCCTTGAAAAATCTATCGCCTTAGGTGTCCACAGTCCACGTAGACTTAATCCGTAAATGTCTATTAGCACAACATATCTACGTTAAGAGCGATTTTTTTATACATTTTGATGGAGTGGATAATTACTTATTACGTTGGTTTTGTCACAGTTTTTTATCTCAAGCGTTTAATCTGTCTTTTTCTTTACTTGAGATAAAATGTATCTTCTGACAGGTTTATTGCAACTGTATTTGTTAACAGACAATCTGTAAATTCAGCATTTTCTGCGTCATCTGATGTGTCAAGGAATAGCATTATCTCTAATGGTCAATTTAGTATATCAAGAAAGAAATCTTTCAAAACCATCATTTGATATTTATAAAGGTTCAAATTTGACATAGACACCACAAATCCACCTGCTTTGCAAGACTGGCAGAAAATCGACTTATTCTCACAGCTTTGTTAACAGTTATGTCCTTTTAGAAATTTTATTTGTTTAGGCCAGGAAAATTCTTACGCACAGTTACACAAAACTGCAAAAAGCATTTAGGCAATTATTTAGCGGATCTGCCATGCCATGCATCAGGAGCATCATTTCAGATATGATGGTAGAAACTGACGACTTTTCGAGTATTTGTAGTCACTTCTTACCTCTTGCCTTAGAAAAATAATCTAAAACAAAAAACTAAGACGATATGATGTTGGCTTGGATGAAAATTTAGCACATTATATACATTTGACATGTTTTTTATGTCGGCATAAGGGACAAAGACTGACAATATTTGCCCAATTTACCCAGTCAAACTGAATATTATTGATAAATGACACATCTTATGTAAAATATTTGACCAAGACCGAATACGTTTGAACTATTTGACATTTCTTTAAGATATTGTAGTAATTCGCAGGATGTATATTCGTGGTCTGCTCAGCAACGGTACATATTAGTATATGTATATAGTGCCAACCACTCGCATGATTTAATTTATTATTAAATTAGGTGATTTCCATGCCAGTTAACATTTTGTGCTTCAAAAGGAATGCTGTGGATAATGTTAAGAATTTTTATATGATTCCAAATGTGTATCTTAACTGGTCAGTAATGTAACAAAACTGAACTTTTTTTCTTATATTCTTTGTTTGATTTTCGTTAATGCCGATGGAATTAATTAGTTAATGCATATGTTGCAAGCATTATAGTTACTGTTGGTACGTTTGTATTGTTTGCTTTTAATGGCTGTCCTTACCAGTAGTATTATTGAATATTGACCCTGACTTGCTGTTCTAGACATACTTTTGTGCACAATATTCATATTTGACGTTATGATGTCATGTTAACTGACATCATGACGTCATACATATGTGTGTATACATTTGTACATTGTATGTTTGCCTGAAGAAGTATCTTAATACGAAATGTCTTGCAAACTTGAGTTGTCTTCTTTCTTTAACCATATGCTGGACTTAATTGTAATACACAGAAAACAAACTATATTTCATATTGTTTGACGCACAAGGATGTTACTAATTAAAGAATCATAGTAGAAGACAGTTTTGACAGGTTGAGAAAGGAAGGCAATAAATAATCTAATTGAAATACCGGATGTTTAGAATGCGGAGTTTTACTAGTAATAATTTGCCGTCACAAAATGTAGTTACAACCATGAAATCTGGCAACATATTTTGCCTGTCTTGATAAATATTGTCAGAATCTTGGGCGCTATAAAGTCCAGGATAGATTCAAAACTTCAAAACTTGGTTGCCTAAGGTCTTATCTATTTATTTTGCCTGGCTTAACGTCGCACCGACACAATTGATGCCTGGGGTCTTAAACTAGAGCACTTTATCCAATCATAGAAAAGCTTGTTAACATTTTAAAGTCGCATTTTCTACTTGATCATCTTTTATTTTTTTCTGAAATCTTTTCATTAGTTTAGGGTTAACTGATGTCGAAACAGTGTTTATATGTCAAATTGGTAAAACTTTTAATTGGTAATACTTTGTAGGCCACATTTTCTATTTGATCTTCATAAAATGTTGCCAGAATGTTTGTCTCTATGAAATCTAGGTCAATTTGAATTTGGATAACTGCAGGAAATGCTTTATGAAATCGAGATTAACTTTAAAATATATAAGGAAATTAATAAGGTCATTGTGTCAAATCATAGAAATGTTTTATTAACAGCCTAGAGGCCATATTTTCTGAACGTTTGTCAATTTTTTGTCAGAATATTTGTTTAAAAAAAAAACTAGATGAGTTTCGAAAAAACATTGTCGACACTCTAGAGGCAACATTTATGTAGTTAATCTTCATAAAACTTTGTCAGAATGTTTGTCTCTACAGAATCTTGGTCAGATTTGAAACCGGGTAATATAACTTCAGCTAAAAGTATTTTACTATCTCAAATTATTGTGAAGCATTGTTAACACTCAAGAGACTATATTTTCCTCCTGACCTTCGCAATACTTGGTCAGAATGTTTATCTGTTTAAATCTTAGATAAATGTGTACTGGGTCACTTGGATAAAAACTAGATCACTAGGTCAAATTATTGAAAAACAAGAAATATTTTAAATCAGGTTCACGACCACATTAGTCAATGCACACTTATAGCTTACGGAACGAGCATGCACTTTAAACTTTTCCATACGATCAGGTACTTATAACGCAAACTAAAAGGTTTTCAAGTAAACTTTTTGTGGCATTTTTATGTAGAACATAATTTACAGAACACATATTTTACATCATAATTATATAAATCTTAATCTATGAATGAGGAGCCGAAAATTGGGTAATGGAGGATGGATGCAAAATGACCAGTTTTGAAAGCATCAAAGAATACGTAATGACTGAAATGGGGACGAGTTGACTGGGGCAGGAGCTGACTTGA
>NW_026461807.1:0-10921 GCF_021730395.1 Mercenaria mercenaria
GGTCACGTGCCTTAAAAAACTGGGTCAGTAGGTCTAAAAATAAAAAAAAACCTTGTGACCTCTCTTGAGGCCATATATTTCAAAAGATCTTCATGAAAATTGGTCAGAACGTTCACCTTGATGATATCTAGGCCAAGTTCGATACTCGGTCACGTGCCGTCAAAAACTAGGTCAGTAGGTCAAATAATAGAAAAACCTTGTGACCTCTCTAAAGGCCATATTTTTCATGGGATCTGTATGAAAGTTGGTCTGAATGTTCATCTTGATGATATCTAGGTCAAGTTCGAAACTGGGACACGTGCTGTCAAAAACTAGGTCAGTAGGTCTAAAAATAGAAAAACCTTGTGACCTCTCTAGAGGCCGTATTTTTCATGACATCTTCATGAAAATTGGTCAGAACGTTCACCTAGATGATGTCTAGGTCAAGTTCGAAAGTGGGTCACGTGCCATCAAAAACTAGGTCAGTAGGTCAAATAATAGAAAAACCTTGTGACCACTCTAGAGGCCAAATTTTTCATGGGATCTGTATGAAAGATAATCTGAATGTTCATCTTGATGATATCTAGATCAAGTTCGAAAGTGGGTCACGTGCCATCAAAAACTAGGTCAGTAGGTCAGATAATAGAAAAACCTTGTGACCTCTGTAAAGGCCATATTTTTCATTGGATCTGTATGAAAATTGGTCTGAATGTTCATCTTAATAATATCTAGGTCAAGTTCGAAACAGGGTCATGTGCGGTCAAAAACTAGGTCAGTAGGTCTAAAAATAGAAAAACCTTGTGACCTCTCTAGAGGCCATACTTATGAATGGATCTCCATAAAAATTGGTCAGAATGTTCACCTTGATGTTATCTAGTTCAAGTTTGAAACTGGGTCACGTGCCATAAAAAACTAGGTCAGTAGGTCAAATAATAAAAAACCTTGTGACCTCTCTAGAGGCCATACTTTTCATGGGATCTGTATGAAAGTTGGTCTGAATGTTCATCTTGATGATATCTAGCAAGTCAAGTTTGAAACTGAATCAACTGCGGTCAAAAACTAGGTCAGTAGGTCTAAAATTATTAAAATCTTTTGACCTCTCTAGAGGCCATATTTTTCAATGGATCTTCATGAAAATTGATCTGAATGTTCACCTTGATGATATCTAGGTCAGTTTCGAAACTGGGTCATGTGCGGTCAAAAACTAGGCCAGTAGGTATAAAAATAGAAAAACCTTGTGACCTCTCTAGAGGCCATATTTTTCATGAGATCTTCATGAAAATTAGTGAGAATGTTCACCTTGATGATATCTAGGTAAAGTTCAAAACAGGGTCACGTACCTTCGAAAACTAGGTCAATAGGTGAAATAATAGAAAAACCTAGAGACCATATTTTTCAGTGGATCTTCATGAAAATTGGTCAGAATTTTTATCTTGATAATATCTAGGTCAAGTTCAAAACTGGGTCACATGAGCTCAAAAACTAGGTCACTATGTCAAATAATAGAAAAAAACGATGTCATACTCAAAACTGGATCATGTGGGAAGAGGTGAGCGATTCAGGACCATCATGGTCCTCTTGTAATTTAGGTAGCTTGGGTCAAAGTCATTGTTACTAAAGCCCGCCCGCTTAGCTCAGTAGGTAAGAGCGTTGGTCTACGGATTGTGGGGTCGCGAGTTCGATCCTCGGGCGGGGTGTATGTTCTCCGTGACTATTTGATAAACGACATTGTGTCTGAAATCATTAGTCCTCTACCTCTGATAATTCATGTGGGGAAGTTGGCAGTTACTTGCGGAGAACAGGTTTGTACTGGTACAGAACCCAGGAACACTGGTTAGGTTAACTGCCCGCCGTTACATGACTGAAATACTGTTGAAAAACGGCGTTAAACCCAAAACAAACAAACAAACATTGTTACTAAATATAGAAAATGGTTTTCATGAACAGGCTCAATCAAACCAAGTCTGCTGTTATTCTTCTTGGTTGCATTCTTTGCTTCCAAAGGATCTATTTACTGATTTCCATCAATATTTAGAATGAGGAGCTTTTTAAGCAGAGAATGCTTCTTCTTGTGTCAAACTTTTATCTCATTTGCCTGGGATACCAATTCACTGAATTTGCTTGTTTAGCTTGTTGATTTGTGCGACTGAGATTTGTTTTGGATTTCACTGCAGAAGACCGATGGCCATTTATTTAGTCAAAAATATGCATTAAGTGCATAAAAGTTTGTTTCACATGTATTTAAAAAAGTATTTGACCCAGAGTCATAAAACATCAGAAGATGTTATATCGCATGTGTTGTGCACCTGGTGTTCTGTTTGAGATTTAACTCAATGAGACCAGAGTTACGATCCATGTTAAATGTACACATGAAGTAATTCAAAATTTATTTTGCAGTTCTCTTAAAAAATATTCACCTGAATTGTGAAACCATGTACATGATGGGTTGGATGGCACCAGTGTCCTATGGACACACATCTGGGTTATATAAACATTTATGTTATTATCCCCCACCGATGAAATCGGGAGTGGGGTATTGAAATAGCGTTGTGCGTCAGTCTGCAGCCATTTCTCAGTAACTAGCAGGTAGAATTTCATGAAACTTGAAATAAACATGAACCAACATACTGCGATGATGCCTGTCAAGTTTGTTTTTTTGATTGATCAATTTTTCTTAGAGTTATTGCCCTTTATTTACTGAAAAATGTCCGTCCGCAGCCATTTCTCAGTAACTAGCAAGTAGAATTTCATGAAATTTGAAATAAAGATGAACCAACATACTGGGATGATGCCCATCAAGTGTTTTTTGGATTGGTCCATTTCCCTTAGAGTTATTACCTTGATTTAATGAAAAATGCCCAAAAATGTCTATCTGCAGCCATTTCTCAGTAACTATCAGATAGAATTTCATAACACTTGAAATAAACTTGAACCAGCATATTGCGCTGATGCCCGTCAATTTTTTTATTTTTTTTTTTTGATTCAGTTTCCCTTAGAGTTATTGCCCTTCAAATGTTAAAAAATCCACAGATTTGTACATAAAAAACCAACCATTTCCATGAACATTTATTATAAACATTTGAAGCTGTGTAACCACACCTGGTCACCACCTTGCTTTGGTCCCACCCCTCCCCGCCCCCCCAAAAAAAATTCCTTTTTATTATTTTTTTTTTTCAAATCTATCAACATGCAAAGTTGTACCATTGCCCCACCTCACTCTCCACTCAGTAATGCCCGTCATCCCGATTATGCATCCGCCCCACAACCCCCCCCCCCCCCCCACCCCCCCCCACCCAATTTTGTTTTTTTGTTTTTCATTTTTAATTTCCCATCAATATTTATAATCAACATGTAAAGTTTTGTACACTCAACTAGTCACCCCCACTGCCCCCCCCTCCCCCCCCCAAAAAAAAAAAAAAGCATTCATTTTCTGTTAGAAAGATTTTGACTAATGAAATTATTTGCTCCTTAGTAAAATCTTTAACTTTTTGCAGGATATATTTTTTTGCCATTCCTCACCACAAGCCCTTTCGGCGGAGGATACCAATTTATCGAATTTGCTTGTTATAAAAGTTTGATATCCTTTCTTAAGCCAAGCAAACCTTATTTAAGAAACACATTATTCATTGGTGATACCGTCAGATTTGCTTTTCTTCTTGTATTTTAGGTTATACAGAGGCAAAAGTAATTGGTGTTCCAGACCACCTCCAGCAAAGAAAATGAAACGATGAAACAGACTATAATGAAAATTTATGCAGTTTAAAGAAAAAGACTATAATGACTAGATATTTATGTGAATAGTTTGAATAATGTTCTGTAACTCTCAGATAGGTACAAAATGATAAACAGTATACAGCTTTAAGTGAATACTCATATTTATATCAGTGTGGGAAGATTACTTGAATGTCTACCTGTGTATGATAGATAATGAGAAATGAGAAATTATTCTACTGTATTTTGGGTGTATTGGTCATGGTAATGTGTAGTTCGTCACCCAATTTTCTGCTCTGGAAATGGTCAGAAATTAAGTTCCAGTATATAAGTTGCTGTTAATTTTCAAATTTTTCCCAGCCAATACTTTAATGGCGGTAGCCATGTAGATGTTTTGGACTGAATTATTTATAGAACCTGATTAAACAGTGGAAGCGTATAGCGTTATTTTTGACCCCTCGAATCAAAGAAAAGTGGCTTTTTGACATTAATTGAGCAGCAGTCGGCTTGTGTTTATATTCTGTAATCATGCGAGTTAAAGTTTGAATTGTTTGCACAGCAATTATAACACCTTAAAGCATTAAATAATTAACCGCGTTCATTTGATTATGAGTGCAAAAAAAAAATCTTTTTGTGGGGTTATTTTTATGTAAAAATAAAAATACAAATTTTATCTTTCAAGTTTTTATTATGCACCAACGAAATGCTAACCTGGTTGGAATGGAGGACGAATCTGTCTGGATTTTATCCAACCCGGTGTTCACGTAAAGTACCTGTCGGTGACGTTCATAAAACGAAAGTAGATTACAAACATAACTCAAACTGCAAGTACAGCATTGAATTGTAGTCATAAGCAATTTCAAGGCCTGTTAGGGATATTTACGATATACCTTATTGAAAATAACCAGTATTCCATGAAATGCCGCTGAAATTGATTTTTTTTACCACTTTGTTCATAAATGTACCTAATTTTGGGAGTGCCATGGCATGAAGATTGGCCTGAAAAAAAATTCTTCTGGCAATGTTCTGTAGTATAAGTTGTAGGAACATTTCCAGGCAGAAAAAGAGTAAAAAAAGTGCGACCAATACACCCAAAAATATAGTAATCCACACTATAACTAGGGTTGTGAAAACAGTTCCTTCAAAAACTTTGTAAGGTATGCAGAAACCACACTTGGTTCTGATCTATGTAAAACCTTGTCGGAATATTTATCTTTATTAAATATATGTCAGTTTGAAATTGGGTCCTCTTGGGTGAAGTACTAGGTCACAAGGTCAAATAACTGGATTAGATATGAACATTGTATACTGTAAACATAGAAATATTTTCACGCTTTTTATCCCACGCCGAAGGCAGAGGGATATAGTCTTGGCCTTGTCCGTCTTTCCGTCCGTCCGTCCAGAGCCATATCTAGGAAGTGGTTGGGAATATTTAAATAAAACTTAATTAACATAAACACTATAGGGAAATGTGGCCCGTCAGATTTCAGTCAGATTTCCCAAGTAACACCAGAGTGATGGCCCTTAGAAGTTTCTAGTGTTAACTATATAGGGTACTATAAATACGGCAAGTTCTGCTTCATAACTTGTGACATATTTGACATTGCGACTTCAATTTAATGAGATTCGCGAAGGATATGATTCCGCAAATATTTTTATCCGTGAAAATGTCTACGTTTTGAAATACGCAAAATATAGTATCAGTGAACATTTCTAGGTTTACAGAATTTGCCCATTTATATAGATGTTATGTATGTGGTATGTAACCACATACACACAAACATTTTATTACCCATCTTCTTGGAGTGGGGTATAGAAACACTGGCTAGATGGTTGTCTGTCTGTCACACATACTACAAGTTTATTATAGTAATTTTATTACTGTGGAAAAGATTCTAGAATCCTGAAGCATAAACTTTTACAAAAACATCTCCAAGGTCACTTTTCAATCTTAGAAGTCTTTTTTTTCTTAATAATTTACATGAAATCTGGTCAGATGTAGGCCAAGTTGAAATTGGGTCACAAGTCAAGTATTAGGTCAGAAGCTCAAATCTTAGAAAAATATTGTTAACATTCTCCAGGCCACATTTTCAACCTGTCTACATGAAGCATATTAAAAATGTTTTTCCAACCGCCATCTATGTCCGTTTAAAGCTGGTTATTGGGGATTAAAATCTATTTAGAAGGTCAAAACATAAGAAGTCTTTTAGAGGTAAGTCATTTTTGCATGCTGTACATAAATTCTAGTGATATTTGTCTTTATAAAATCTAGGCTATTTTGGAAACTGGGTTATCTGGGGTAAAAACTAGCTAGGTCTCTAGGTCAGAACCTCATTTCTTTTTTGATTTACATGTGTGCCTTAAATCTAGATCAGGTTTGAAAATTTGGTTGTCATAGACAGCACATGGTCATTAGGTAAAATCATAGAAAAAACTTATGAGCACCCAAGAGACCACATTTTCAGCTAACTGGAGCACAATGTCATTTTTCCCATTTTGTTGAATAATGAAAGTAAATAAAGGGTGTAAATAAATATTTAGTAACCTTGTTGATTGCTATATAAAACATCTAGGTATTAGCTTTGTATACTTGCCCATTTAAATATGTTGTGTAGATGGTACAGTGTAACTTCCAAAAACCGAAGGACCTCTGACTGGCCTAAAAGTTCGGTTTTTGGAAGTTTCCGGAATTTATAAGTTTGAAAGTTTGTAGGCAAAGTGGACGTGGTGCACGACAGTTATGTTTTCTTACACGTAGGATGAAGGAGATTATTATCCTTTTTAATTTTATAAAGAAATTTATTCATTGATTAATTAATTAATTACAAACATTAAAGATAATAAATGCATAAATAACAAATATAAAAGGAAACAACACAACTCTAATAATACGCAAACATTTTCCATTTACATTTTACCATCTTAGGAGTCCCGAGTTCATCAACATTAAATTTTAATTAATGTTGATAATGCATAGTTTAATCAATGTAACTAAATCAATTAAAACACCTATCTTTCTTTCGTTCAAACAATCAGAAAGTTTTTAACACGTAAGATGTTTAATTCATCACGTTTTCATAAATTGAATACAAATGAAAGTTATCGCTGATTACTTCCTTACTTTTGCATAAAATGATCATTGTGATTATATAGTGTGTCAAAAATAAACGCGCGCCGCTAATAGATAAACAAAAGGACATGTTGACAGCGTTTTCTGATTATCAGGTGACACTTTAATCCAGCTAATATTTTGCTGTTCAGTTTTCGGAAGTCAATTTTAGTGTTAAAATATAAACTGTGCTTCTAAAATCATCCGGTTTTCAGAATTCAGAAGTTCTGGTTTTCAGAAGTTAATAATATATAGAAATAAAAACAGAAAAAACGGGACCTTGAGTTTCGTGTGGTTTTCAAAGGTTTCAGGTTTTCAGAAGGTCCGGTTTTCGAAAGTTACACTGTATAACCACAAACACACACATACAGGCTGATCACTACCAAATAGATTGTAAGCCTCCGCTGGTCTAGTCACAAGTAGTCTAAATATAAATAGTACTAATCTTTTTTTCCTTTCCTAGTGCATTTTCTTGACAGCAACGTGCTTACTTTTACCCTACCGCATTTCAGTATGTATCACTTTGCATTCTATTGAAATTGGCATGTTCCTATCGCATGCCAGGTAAAAATGGCAGCCTAAGAATTTAATGTCTCGAAAAGAGAAATTGAAAGAAGCGAAAAGTAGTAAATTCAGCGGGTTGTATTTAACGAACCGTAGTTCTCTTATATAAAAGTTAACACCCCCTTTTTAGCTCACCTGAGCAATGCTCAGGTGAGTTTTTCTGATCGCTCGATGTCCGGCGTCCGTCGTCTGTCGTCCGTCGTCTGTCAACATTTAGCTTGTGTATGCGATAGAGGCTGTATTTTTCAATTAATCTTCATGAATATTGGTCAGAATGATAACCTTGATGAAATCTAGGCCGAGTTCGAAAATGGGTCATCTCGGGTCAAAAACTAGGTCACTAGGTCAAATCAAAGAAAAACCTTGTGTATGCAATAGAGGCTGTATTTTTCATTTAATCTTCATGAATATTGGTCAGAATGATTACCTTGATGAAATCTAGGCCAAGTTCGAAAATGGGTCATCTCGGGTCAAAAACTAGGTCACTAGGTCAAATCAAAGAAAAACCTTGTGTATGCGATAGAGGCGGTATTTTTCAATTAATCTTCATGAATATTTGTCAGAATGATAACCTTGATGAAATCTAAGCCGAGTTCGAAAATGGGTCATCTCGAGGCAAAAACTAGGTCACTAGGTCAAATCAAAGAAAAACCTTGTGTATGCGATAGAGGCTGTATTTTTCAATTAATCTTCATGAATATTGGTCAGAATGATAACCCTGATGAAATCTAGGCCGAGTTCGAAAATGGGTCATCTCGGGTCAGAAACTAGGTCACTAGGTCAAATCAAAGAAAAACCTTGTGTATGCGATAGAGGCTGTATTTTTCAATTGATCTTCATGAATTTTGGTCAGAATGATTGCCTTGATGAAATAAAGGCCGAGTTCGAAAATGGGTCATCTCGGGTCAAAAACTAGGTCACTAGGTCAAATCAAAGAAAAACCTTGTGTATGCGATAGAGGCGGTATTTTTCAATTGATCTTCGTGAATTTTGGTCAGAATGATTACCTTGATGAAATCTAAGCGGAGTTCGAAAATGGGTCATCTGGGGTCAAAAACTAGGTCACTAGGTCATATCACGAAAAAACCTTGTGTATGCGATAGAGGCTGTATTTTTCATTGATCTTCAGAATTTTTGGGGTCAGAATGTTTACCTTGATGAAATTTAGACCAAGTTCAAAAAGGGGTCATCGGGGGTCAAAAACTAGGTCACAAGGTCATTTTCACGTAAAAACCTTGTGTATGCGATCGAGGCTGTATTTTTAAATTAATCTTCATGAATTTTGGTCAGAATGATTACCTTGATGAAATTTAGACCAAGTTCGAAAATGGGTCATCTGGGGTCAAAAACTAGGTCACTAGGTCAAATCGAAGAAAAACATTGTGTATGCAATAAGGATGTATTTTAGCTCGACTATTCGAAGAATAGTCTAGCTATTCTACTCAACCTGGCGTCGGCATCACACCTTGGTTAAGTTTTTGCATGCAAGTACATACAGCTACATTTAAAGGCATATAGCTTTGAAAATTATTTATTCTTTTTCTAGGTCAATTACAACCTCACTGGGTCAATTTTCCATAACTCTAACATGTATTTTGAGCAAATTATGCCCCCTTTTGGACTTAGAAAATTCTGGTTAAAGTTTTACATGCAAGTTACTATCTCCAAAACAAATGCAGATATTGAATTGAACTTCACATGTGTCTTTGCAGTTATAAAACTAGTTGATAGCACCAAGTCCCATAACTCGACCTTCATTTTTTGGCCAAAATTATCCCCCCTTTTGTACTTAGAAAATTTGGTTAAAGTTTTGCGTGCAAGTACATACAGTTATTACTAAAAGGCATATAGATTTGAAACTTATTTTTTCTTTTTCTAGATCAATTACCTACCTCACTGGGTCAAGTCCCATAACTCTGACATGTATTTTGGCCCAAAAATTATGCCCCCTTTTTGACTTAGAAAATTCTGGTTAAAGTTTTGCGTGCAAGTACATACAGCTATTACTAAAAGGCATATTGATTTGAAACTTATTTTTTTTTTTCTAATCAATTACCTACCCTCACTGGGTCAAGTCCCATAACTCTGTCATGTATTTTGAGCAAATTATGCCCCCTTTTGGACTTAAAAAATCCTGGTTAAGTTTTACATGCAAGTAACTATCCCCAAAAACTAATGCAGATATTAAATTGAAAACTCACATGTGTCTTCGGGTTATAAAACTATTGATAGAATCAAGTCCCATAACTCTGACATGTATTTTGGGAAAATTTAATGCCCCTTTTGGACTTAGAAAACCCTGGTTCAAGTTTTGCGTGCAAGTACATACAGCTATTACCAAAAGGCATATAGCTTTAAAACTTAAATTTATTCTTTTTCTGGGTCAGTTACCAACCTCACTGGGTCAAGTTCCATAACTCTTAACTTTGTATTTTGAGCAAATTATGTCCCTTTTTGGATTAAAAAAAATTCTGATTAAAGTTTTACATGCAAGTTACTATCCCCAAAACTAATGCAGATAGGGAATTGAAACTTAACATGTTTCTTCGGGGTTATTAAACTAGTTGATAGCATCCAGTCCCATAACTCTGATAATGCATTTTGGTCAAATATGTCCCGTTTCGAACTTAAAACTCTTTGATATTTAACATTTTGGGGTAATAATTTCCGCTTCTGTGACAATATTTCGAATAGTCGAGCTTGCTGTCTTACGGACAGCTCTTGTTAAAATTTGATCTTCATGAAATTTGGTCAGAGTGATTGCCTTGATGAAATCTAGGTCGATTTTGAATAGGGGTTTTATCTGAGGTCAAAAACTAGGTCACTAGGTCAAATTAAAGAAAATCTTGTGTATGCGATAGAGACTGTTTTTTCAATTGATTTTTATGAAATTTGTCAGGTTGATTGCCTTAATGAAATCTAGGTCGAATTTGAATATGGGTCATCTGAGGTCAAAAACTAGGTCACTTGGTCAAATCAAAGAAAAAACTTCTGTATGTGATAGAGGCTGTATTTTTCAGTTGATCTTCATGAATTTTGGTCAGAATGATGCCTTGAAAAATCTAGGTCGAGTTTGAACATGGGTCATCTAGGGCCCAAAAACTAGGTCATATCTAAAAAAATGCTTGTTTTATCGCAAGAAAACAATTTTTTGGTCCAATCTTAATGAAAATTGGTCAGAGTATTTTTTTCATGAAATCACTAGGTCAAACATGTTTTACACTGTTATGGAGTGTTCTTAGGTGACGACCTAGGGCCATCTTGGCCCTCTTGCCCTTTTTTGTTTTTCTAAAGTAGCAATCTAGTTCTTTATGGGAATATAAGTCTCTGAAAATCTGATATGCTAGAAATGTCGTAAAACCGTTATGAAGTTAGTGAATTTATATGAAATAAAGAACAGCTGGATTTAGGGTGTACAGCCTATAAGGGGCAATACATTTATTTTCTGAAACCCCCGAAAATGAATGGAAATGCCTTTAAAACTATTCTTTAAAGATGTTAAAACGGTAACAAATGGCTGAAAACGCTTAAATTTCTTGTGTTTTTGGAATTTAGATC
>NW_026461808.1:0-76363 GCF_021730395.1 Mercenaria mercenaria
TTTGGAAGACAATAGCCACCTTTTTAACTAAGTCGTGTACTGTGAGTATGTATAGTCTAGAAGAATAAAATTCATCCAAATAATCATGATTTGTTCTACTCTCTCGCTAATTAGCAACCAATTTATATATTTAAAATCAACAGGATCTACATAGGCTCAATAATTAAGATTAAGCACAAACAACTTCAATAACTTATTTTGAGTCATTTGTAACTTGTTTTTAAGACTTGAGTTAAACCAATATACCAGGTAAAACAAGTAAATGAAGTATTGCCATGCAATACAAAGTCCCCTACTGGAAGGCACCTAATTTTCTCTACTGCAGTATAGCATAATGAACTGATATCTGTCTATCTATTGTACTATATATACAGTATGCTATAAACAAAAGACTTGGATGAAAATTTGTATATATAAAACCCTATAGTTGTTTTCATATAGCATTTTTGGCCGATTATCAAAACGGTAACGTTATTTATAGTAAAAAAATCCATATAAGTCCACACAAAACTCTTTACCAGGTAGAGATAGGTCAAAATACACCTAAAAATAGGATGTAACATGCATGTTGTACCACAGAAAAGTGGTCTCGTTTTTTTCCTACGGCATGTAATAAGTAAGTTACAATATAAGCTATTTATAGTAAAAACAAAGGGAAATAACTCTAAAAAACAAGAGTGCCTCATGATGGTGAACACTTGTGCCAAGTTACATCGAAATCCCTCCATGCATAAGAAGCAATGCTCCGGACAAAGTCATTCTTGAATTTGGAATTTGACCTCTAAGCGTGACCTTGACCTTAGACCTAGGGACCTTGTTCTTGCCCACAACAATCTGTCATCTCATCATGGGGAACATTTGTGCAAAGTAATATTAAAATACCTTCATGGATGGCAGAGTTATGGACCTGACATCAAACTGACACTGTTCATGCCATGTTAACATTTGACTGCCAAATGTGACCTTTACCTTTGATGTAGGGATGTGAAAGTTGTGCATAACATATCGTCTTATTATGAGGTACATTTGTGCCAAGTAATATCAAAATCCCTTCATGGATGACAGAGTTATGGACTGGACAGGAAAAAAGCTCTGTTGACCTTTGACCTCAAATTGTGACCTTGACCTTCAGCTAGGGATCCGGGTTTTGCGAATGACACGTCATCTCATCATGGGGAACATTTATGCCAAGTAATATTAAAATCCCTTCATGGATGACAAAGTTTAGGAAACATACCCTGTTCATGCCATGTTTACATTTGACTGCCAAGTGCGACGTTGACCTTTGATGTAGGGGTCTGAAAGTTGTGCATGACACATTCTCTTATTATGAGGTACATTTGTGCCAAGTAATATTAAAATCCCTTCATGGATGACAGAGTTATGGACCGGACACGAAATTGCGGACGGACAGAAAGACGGACGGACTAACGGACGGACGGAAAAGCGCATTCCTATAGTCCCCGAAACTGGTTTTCAACCAGTAGGGGACAAACAAACGTAATCACAATGACACGGAATTAAGTTAAGAACATACGAGTTCGTAATAGACTATTTTTAGAATGGTGAATAAGAACATTTTTCTTACGGTATAGGAACTTTAACCTTAAAAAAACTGAGTTGTCAATGGAACCAAAGGACGAATCCTGATATGTAGTAACCATAAGATACTTCACAGCTGTGGTTGCTTCGATAGCAGTACCAGTACAAGTTACATTTAACTTTGTTCTAGACTTTAGTTTGTATTTTGAACCAAACACAGTACACATTATAACCTGTTGTCATTAAGCTATTTGCGTACGATTTTATATCTATTATTATTATAACACGTATTTCGTCGCATAGAATATCTCGTGTTAAAGCAGTATACAAATGTATTTCACCAAACCATAGATTACTGGTTAGCCCCATATTTTGAGCTCATAAAAAGAAAATGTTTACATGAGATTTGAACAGCTTATAAAACGTGTGCATTACCGTACAAACAATTGTCTATTTACTGAGAAATAATTTGAATTCTGGAAAAAAGACTGCATAAAGGGCCACACATTACCATTTACAAAGACCTGTTAGATATCTTCATTTTTATGCATATGCTTTAATGTCCCAAGATTGAAATTTCGCATACCCAAGTGGAAGTTTATAAGCTCGTACAACTGTCATATATTTTAGAATACTGATAAGCATAATTAAGAATTTGCAAACACAAAGACAAAATGTTAGTAGTTTTTTCAAAAGCGTCTCATAGGCTTTATTTCTTTCAACCGCTGATGTTCTATTTAATAGGGATTTTTTGCAAATTATTCATCAACCTATTAAAATAAACGTATATTGTACAAATATCATAAAATTGACTTAATTTTTGTACTCTATCAATAATAAAATTTTAAGCACTGACTGTACGAATGGGATGCGTCCGTCCGTCTGTCATTCTTCGTGTTCGGTCCGTAACTGCCATCCATGAAGGGATTTTAAAATAATTTATCCCAATATTCCCTATAATGAGACGAAGACATGTCGTGCGAAAGACACATACCCCTGTGTCCAAGGATAAGGTCACACCTGGAGATCAAAAGTTTAAAGGGTGGTCAATAACTCATGATTCATCGAGGGAGTCATACCAATGGTGTCGGTTTCACATTGCAAGTTGCTTGGCACAAGCAGTCACCATAACAAATTTAAATGTTACATATATCACCAGACCTCTATCTAAAGGTCAAGGTCACACATGGAGATAAAAGTTTTTTTTATCACTTTTACACTAGACATAAAATCTGGTAACAAGTGTAGGTTTCTTGTACGGACACCAAGGCATCAGTTATACATTCATTGTATGTATAGATACATATAACATAAGAATTACAATATGTTAGGTTGATTAATTTGTTGCTCTATACAGTGACCAACACTGGAATTAACTTTTACTGTTGTGTAGTGTAAAAGCAAGATTCATTAGCAGCATATCAATGTTGTCTCCAAAAGTCATGCATTTCACTTGTTTATTAATTAGTTTCCTGTAATGTTATGAAATATTTCAAGGCATAACATTTTATTTCTTTTTATTACCAGTTATATATAAAATCGCCTAACATCTTTTAAATGCAGATACTAACATTTGCAATCATGCTATAATTATAAATTTCAAGGAATTTTCAAACTACGTACCTCTTTATGATGATGTTATACATACTGTATTTATGATTGTATGTTTTCTATCCTTACTTAAAAAGTGATAAACAAAGATGTTGTAATGGCTTGTAATATGTTTTGTGAAAAATGGCCATTTGCGGGGGACATTGTTAACTATTTTAAAAATTAAATTACATTAAGAACACATGTTTAATACAGATTTTTGTACATGTACGAGTAGGCACACGTGTAGGATTTCAATGTTTATTTGAGTGTCTGACGTGTAAACTTTAGATCATTACAAGTTTTTCAACATTGTAACAGTATCTGTTCACACAAACATGTGCAACAAATATTTAACGTTTTAAACGTAAAGATTTATCGGATTAAGGAAAGCGGGGAGAATGTTATTTTGTGTAAAGATATTAACTACATGTGCGTACACGTACACGTACATGCTCGATGTTATATGTCTTATTCAGAGCATTTGATCTGACTGTTGTTTATAATAAGTTTTGCCGCCACCAGTAAAATAAACAGTTGACAGAATCGTTTAAATCCTTTCAGCAGCTAGAATTGTGTTTCCATATTCTGACATATTTTTCTCATCGGAGCGCCGATTTCCTGCAAACATAAATGATAAGGACAGTTAGAATAGAAATATAATACATGTATTAAGGCGCTGAAAACTATTTTTAAAGAAAAAGGAATCAATTGCTTTATAAGGAAAATTTGTGAAATTCAAAATTTTAAATTAACTTGTTTCTGATTGCCAAAAGCAGTGAAAATGATGTTTTGTGTTTAAGCATATTTAAGTATTGTGTACTGTTTATTATAATGAATACCTATATGTATAAATATGGTAAATGAAACGCAATCATTCTTAGAAGGCTCTTACTAAATTGGGAGTCTGAGCTGAGATTAAATGTACAAAGTAAGGAAAATCTATAATGTTGTCTATAATTATTGACATAGTTTTGATTTTCGTGTTTATAACTGTTTTTCATTTCATCGCATCTTTTTTGCATTTACTTGACAGGAATAAATAACAGTTTGTTTAATCAAGTAAAATGTATATATCTTGAATAATAGTTTATCTAGGAGAAGGCATAGCGCCGACACGTTGATAAAATAAACTAATATCAAGTTGATGGAGACCTTTTTAGTATCATTTAATGACATAAGTAAGGTTTGTTGGGCTTAGCGACTCCGGACATAATTATAGGCAGATTTCAGCATTTGATATTGATGGAAGAGCCCAGCAGCCCTTCCAATAATTATTTCAGACACGGGCTGTCTTCTGATTATAACCATCAAACTTCCGTAAGGGATCTGGATGGCTTCCCACATGAAAGAATTCATTTGAACTTACAGTGGTAAGGGCAGGTAATTCTTTGTCAGTGAAATTAATTTCTGTGTCAAGGAAGCCTCGTTATAAGTAATTACATATTGCAAAACATATTAAACAAATACGAAGATGTCTTACTTCAGAGACAGAAATGGGCCTTTTTAATATTAAGCGACAAAGATCGTTATTCCCATAATATGCGAGAACATGGAAATAAGATTGATTTTACCAGTGCTAGCGATCCGATGAAGACTTACTTACTAGTGTTAATATGTTACATGTATTATACTTTTATACCTCTATACAGCAGAGATAATTTATACGGACCAATCACTACCACACTATAGTAGACCAATTACGGCAAAGTGCTTAGCAATACAAAGGCAAAGGCATTGAATACACAACTATATAATTGTTTTGTGTTCACATACATGAAACATTTGAGTGACCTAAATACATTGCCGCTGTGTATCTTTATGCAATTTTATCACCCTTTAAATCATTACAGATAAAACTTCAAACTGCCCAAAGTACATTGAAGTTCATATTACCTTTCTGCGCACAGATTTGCCCAGGTCTGTCATGTCAGAATACACAGCGAATGTAATAATTTTAATTCGGACTTGCTAATCATTCTTGTGATGATCAGACGTAAAGCTTTTTTTCTCTATATCGCTTTTAGCTATTCATTAGCCTACTCGTCCATGCCAACCATTACGTGGCAAAATTATTTTAAATTTAAGAACTTACCAGACGAAATCATGACACCATGTACTAAGATTATACAAAGAGGATTGAATCGGAATTATACCTTTTTACTTAGTTTAGGGGATGGAACTGCGAGCAAAACAGTCTAGAATTTGTCTGTGTTTTTTTTATATCTTCTATTTTGTAATGGATGAAAAATAATTTTTCATTGCTTTGCTACATTCTTTCGGGATTATTTTACTTCTATTGATTTACATCTCAGGCTAGTATTTCAAATTCCTCAGCCCTTTGCAAAGGCATCAAGCGAACATACGTATTTCAGTTTTAGTTTTTACCTACGTACCAGAAATAGCCAGGCCGTCTAAAGGTTCCAGTAGTATATTTGCTGTAGATGAGTCGCTGCCAACTGTTACTATAGCTGGTAAATTTTCTAACTTGCATTTGACAGATACGGTTTTCACTGGAAGTTAAAAAAACGAACAATTTCTTATTCATACGTTTAGCACGTCTGCATATCTGTAAATAGACATTTGTTCTTCAGAGACTTAATCAGCTGCATTTAATGAACAAAATAATGGCAACTTTATCAAAAATCTTAAGAAATGAAATCCATATATATATAACTTGCCCCTCCCCCGCGTTGACCTGTTACAAATAACTGTTGAACACCAAATGCTCCATCCCATCTCCTCGATATCTTACGCAAATATCTTCCATATACAAATAGCATGTAAGTTTAGAAATACAGGTTGTTTATCACTTTGTAAAATTGCAGCCAAATTATTCGATAATAACGACCTCAACTCATTTTTAAGAAAGTCACAAATATTTGTATGCTTATTTTTATTTACATAACATTCAGAAGGGTACGGAGGTGTAGGTCTTTAATTTTCACTGATAAATGGTCAGATGTCAAACCAAAGCAAAGTTTGTTCCGAAGATACGTATATGATAAAATAAAGATGCCGTTGTTTCACATTTTTGCCTTGCATCGAAATGTGTTCGTTTGTAATTTCTAGACATTTAAGTGCAGTTCTGCAACACTTTCCCAACTGAATTTGGATCATATATAACTGAAATGCTATCAAAACATTATTTATTTTTATTAGACTTAGTAATGGAAAACACATTGCCCTAAACATGTGAGAAACTTCATAAATATACTATGTATTTTAAAAGATGATTTTTTTCCAAAATACTCAAGGGCAAAAACAAAAACAAAAAGGGGTACAAACAGAAATAAGATTGTTAAAATACACGCCCGTCACTGAAATGAGGCCCGGATGGGCACCTCGGGTCTTTCTACCCAACCAAAAGCTGGACTGTCACTTATGCTTATAATTATGTCAGCGGGAGGTTAAACCAAACCAAATGAAAAATAAAGAAATTTATTATATACTTTTACAAATTCTTTAAAATACTGGCTGGTATTTCACAATTAAATATGAACAGGCAGAACAAAAATCCGTATCGTACCTTTTAAATTTTGTATTGTACTTTCCGTATTGTACGCTGCCGGACTACTTTCATTAATATGCATGACCTGACACAGTTCTATAAATAGCGCACATAAAATCTTTAATTAGTTCCATTTCAATATACTTTGAAGATTTCGTTCAATAACAAAACAACAAACAAAAAGGTAGAGGTTTATGATAAAAGGGTCATTATAACAGTAGCTAGATCTCGGATTTTGTATTCGGCTCTCGTGGATTTGCAAGGTCTGATCACACTTGGCGCTTGCGCGCCTCGTGAGAACCGATCTTACAAAATCCACTCGAGCCGAATACAGCATCCCAGATCAAGCTACTGTTATAATAACCCTATTATATTCAAAGTAAGTATATGAATAAAGCTAAGATATATTACAATAAACAGTTGCTTACATTGTTTTTGAGTTATTTGCATTGACTGTTGATCAAACTACTAAAATAATAAATTAGGTTTGCCAAAGATGCACTTACATGTTACACTGGTAGTGATGACATTACCTTCAGGATCTTGATCTACTGGTTGGATTGAATATGCTGAAAAATAAAAACAAACGTGTTAACGGCCATTCAAGTTTGTAAGTAAAGTGTTATTTATTTATTTATTTATTTGGGTTTTACGGCGCACCAACACAGTATAGGTTATATCGCACAAAACAGGACTACAAATTTTGGTTTCACATCTCATTTACCAAGAAATAAAAACATGAGATATGGAATCAAAATTTGCATACCTGCTGGAATCACAGAGTTACAGCAAAACCAAGTGTTAAGACCCTATCAATCGCCTCTTACGATCATGCAAGGGTAAGGCAGTGGTTCCAATTCTCTTCATATACCAATCGTCCCAGAACCACATGGGACTGAAGTGTGGTAGTTGTTAGTCTGACGACTAATAAAGAAAACTTGCTATTTCATTAACCATATTTTCAAAAAACACACATGTAGGAGATGTAATGGAGAGGCGAGTAGGGGTAGAGGATGTGTTACGGGCAAATCGTGTTAAACTTGGTCAATAACTGGAGTTGAGTGACCGCTTGCAATGGAACATGAGATACAGGTAACTCGCATAGAGTCGTAGTTTCTTTATTGCATCTGAGGTCTCTAAAATTAAGGCACAATAACTAAAATATGAAACCAATAATTTGAGTCAGGAATGATATATGACAACAAAACTTAGCATATCTGCATCTTGCATGGAAAGGGAACTAAGGATTACTTATAAGATCTTTGTTACTAACTTATTATACGATGGCAAAATTCAACAACAACACGTGAATATTTATCTTTTATCAACGTTTCGGCGCTTACGCATTCATCAGGATAAATATATTTATTTTACTATTTTTTTTTTACTAACTAACTAATTGAAACAGAAAAAATCTTTTCGCTCAATACCTTTGATCAGGAATGAGATATTGCAATGTAACTTGGTGTGTAGGTAGCATATATATAGAGATAACTTGGAATTGCATAAGGGATAACGAGGATTAAGGTTACAGTTACTAAAAATGAAAAAGCAGCTTCCTCTCAAAAACTTGAGTTTAAAGTGACCGATTTGAAACTAATGAAACTAGATGTGTAGGTAGCTTGCATGAAGACAAGTTTTGGGATTTTATAGTTTGTCACTAGGGTCAATGTCAGTGCCACAAGAAATTGAACAGTTTTAAACCTACAGCACCTCAGTGTATTGATATAGGAAAGGAATATAAAATGCAAGATATAAATACTTACTTGTAGCAGCAACAGGTACCAAGTGACTTCCACCACTTTGATCATTTGCCTCTTGGCTTAAAGCTGCTGCAAATTTAATAGATAATACTTTAAGTTACATTGAATGGCCTTTACGTTTTCTTTGAACTATTTTTCAAAGTAATCTTAATACATCAACAATCAGTTTTCAGTTACTGGCAAGGTTGTTAATGTATATGTTTTTTCTATTTAATATTCTAAAATCGTATTATTATCACTTTACTAATTGCCACTTTAGGTATAACAATATAAACATTAAATATGTAAGTTATTTTCAACACCAAAAGTAGGAAAAGAAAAATACGATACACTTACATACAACATTAGATGTAAAAACACCAACGAGTTGGTCGTTTTCTACTGCTTGGCTTGTTCCTGCTGAAAAAAGAGAAAACCATTTTTACAGGCTTCAGTCCAAGTGCACGGCATAAAAATGTCTTCTAACGATGTTGACAATATTCAATATATCTGAAGATAAATGGGAAAAATGCATGTCAGTAAAATTCTCAACTATCTTATTTTCAAAGAAACACATTTCCTCCAACATCTAATGACAACTGATCATGATAAAAGGTTACAGTAATCAACTCTTTATTGTAAGAAAACAACCACTACATAGTTTGATATATAAATGCTAACTGAACATTTCGCTCAATAAAATTCCATAAGATCTGATTAATTGATACAGATGCCTAGCATCGGTTTCGGTCATTGGTACTAGTTCTTTAACAAAAAGAGTAAAACGAACGAAATATAAGAAAACTGAGGTTCACCTAGGTGTAACTACTAAAACGAGTAACTGATTACTTTGATTTAAAGTTTATATTGTGGATTAATGTACTGTCTAAATAACGAGAACTTGCATATTAACAACACATTTAAATTAATTGTAAAACATAATCTGACGTATAGCGAACAGAACGGTCAGAACTGTGATCTGAGCTATTGTTAATGTGTTTAATTGCTGTTTTATCAAAATAAAGTTACGTTTAGTTTCTGATAATCCATAGTGTTTACGATTAATATATAATATTAAGTGTATTTGTGATATATGATATAATGCTGAGACCAAAACAAAGACCTAATTCTTGTATGATAAACAATAAGATATACACTTGTTGTCAGTTAATTGGCCAATATAATTTCTTGTTTTGGTTTAACACTCAGCATCTGTAACAAATAAGTTTTAAGTGTAAAATATATACATATGTGGTAAACATAACCTCCCTATAAAGGCCACTAAAATGTTACTAACTGATGTTCTCATTCAACCATAAAAGCTATTTCCAAATAGGTTTTTCAGACAGGTTTGACTGTAAAATAATACTAGAAGTTAAGCTAATATCTGATTAAGAGTTCAAAATCGGATTTTAAATTACTGAAATAGTGTGTTCAATGTCCATATTTGTGAGGTTTTCCTAAGCATGAAATAATTTCTTTCTGAAAAGATATTTCATTTTACTTTTTGCAAAGACAATACATTACTCAAAATCATTAAAAGTACTTGTATGCATTCTTTTACAGAGGTGACGGTTGAATTTTTAATTTGACTGGCAAGCTGAATAAAATATCAAGTTTCATACAAACAATTTAAATTTTCTAGAAATTATAATATACAGTAGTTTAGTTCTGACACTCCATTTTTTTTGAAAGATGACTTTGCAGCCAACAGCCTTACATATCTATTATCAAGTAATTATTAATAATTATCAACATTTTCATGTTTACATTTTACATGACGTGTGTAATAGAAATTCGTTTTAGAGCAACTGCAGAATTTTGCCGCTTTGGAAGTACAGAATGCAACCAAGCCTCAGTTTGATTGAGGCTGTTCATGAGAGGTAATGGAAAGTGCAACACCACTCACGACATAAAACGAAAAGTAAAAGAACAAACTGACAAACTTTTACGAGACATTGAAGAAATAGAAATTAAGACAGAAAATCTAGATATGAAACAATACAAAATAGGGTTAATATTAAAGCGAAGAACAAAAGGTGTAATAATAAGAACAAGAAACTATAGAATAAAATATGGCGAAAGGTTTATATAATAAAAGAAGTGATGAAAGCAAAGAAATAAAAGACTTCAATGCAAACAGCTGATTTACCTGAAACCAAAAACGAAATTTTAATTGAAGAAGAACACTATGAAAGTCTTTATGACTAACAACAAGAAAGTCACTCAACATATAACTTTTATGATGAAGATAAAATACCAAAAGCTGAGCGAAGACGAACAAGTAATACGCAATTAATGCCATGAATAATGGGAAAAGTCTATGATCAGATTGTATAAATATTGAGTTTTACAAAATATTATGGAACGAAATAAAAAAACAATGTCACCGTATTCTATCGAAAATAACCATTTAAAGCCAGTTGCAAGCACAAAGTTAGACAACATCAATTCCAACACCAAATGAAAATTTATCACTGTTGTCCAACTGAACACAAAATATAAACAAAAGTAATTGCTAACAGAGTAAAATAAATGTTATATAATAAAACTGATGATAACTAAACGTGTTTTATAAAAGGAAGATAAATATGTGAAATATAAGAGTATTAATAAAGTACGCAGAAATATAATAAGTCTGAAATGTTTTTAATGCTGACTTTAAAGAAAAAGATTTTGATAGTTTACTAGATTATATCTTTGGCCAAAACTGGAAACCTTGGGTAAAATCTATTCTATAAAACTCATAAACACGCCTGGTAAACTACAGAGCTACCTCTTTAAGAGGTATACGGTAGACTGCTCTGCCGCAACTTCCGAGGCAGTGCACGTCGCGATAAAAGAACATCAACAAAGGTGAGTGTCATCATATTTTTTGCATTTTTACAAGCAGTGTATCGAATATCAAAAATCGGGGAATGGTAGGCGATGTAGATATGATTTAACTTTACAGAGAACTTTAAGTTTGCTAATTCATTCTTAATACGTAGTCGTGGTGGTGTTTACCAACAAACTGATTTTGCAGTAAATTTGGCCCTTTCGTCTTGAAAGCACTTTCATTGTCAAATATTTACATTTAACTAATATTAAGAAGGAAACCAAGTAGGCGTGAGATAGCTGTAAAATATACAATGCATTTGGAAATAAAATATGTACCGAAAATGGTTCGGGTGTACAATAATTCAATTTTTATTGTGAGAGATAGCTCTGTCGTGAAGGAGATAGTCATGTCGCTAAGGAGATAGCTCTGTGTTGCATGAACAGAGCTCTTTGTTAATAATTTAAAAGTTTTATTTTTTACCTTGGGTTGTCTTCATTTGAAATAATATAAAGTTACTGTCCCATTTGATATACATATGTATGAGTTTTCCAAGTATTATTTTGATAAAGGTTTTTCGTGAGGTTATAATTGTAAATTTTGAATAGTTGTACATTCTGTTTACTTATTTGCTCAGGTGAGTTAATTTTTGTGATCACTCGATATCCGTTGTCAGTCATCTGTCTGTCAACATTTAGCTTGTGTATGCAATAGAGACTGTATTTTTCAATTGATCTTCATGAAATTTAGTCAAAATGGTTGTCTTGTTTAAATCTAGGTCAAGTAATAAAATGTATTATCTGGGGTCAAAAACTATGTCACTAGGTCAAATCAAAGAAATACCTTATCTATGCATAGGAACTGCATTTTACACTCTGTCTTATTGAAATTTGATGAGAATGTTTGTCTGGATAAAATCTAGGATATATTTGAATATGGATTAACTGGAATAAAAACTAGGTCGTCTGGTTAAATCAAAGGAAAGCTTTGAATATGTGATAGAAGCTGAAGTTTTTCAATTGATTTTCATGAAATTTGGTCAGAATGATTGCCTTGATGAAATCTAGGTCAACTTTTAATATGGGTATCTTGGATCAAAAGCTAGGCCACTAGGAAAAATAAAAGAAAAAAAATGTGTTTGCAACTGGAACTGTATTTTATACCGGACAAATGCGACGCTGGTGGTGTATAAAAAAAAAATGAAAACAGCGAATTAAAGCCCGCGCGTAACTTCCTTTTTCCCGTCTGCGCGCAGTTTCATACTAGCGAATTTAAATGATTTCACAGTACATGAGTCAGGAAAAGCGATTACCGGCTCGGGCATGTTTTTTCCCCATAATTTTGCAATTTAAAGATGCTAATGTTCTTACGTTATAATATTTGTACAAAGTATATTTTATTTACCGGTACGTACAAACAAACTGGTCGTGTCCTCAACGAAAAGCAATTATGGTATCATTATATTCAGATATGATTTTACAAGCCTTGTAAAATCATATCTGAATGTAATACAGCGTAATATGCAGTGTAAACAAGTATCAGAGTCACTTCCACTAAAGTTACAGGTAACCCTTGCTTTTCACAAGATAATATCACGCATTAATTATTAACTGAATTTATCTTTTTTATAAAAAGGTAGCACATGCCGATTCTAAGAAAATATAGCCCACTCGCTTAGATCAATAGTAAAAGTGAAGATCTAATCATCATGGGCTTTGAGTTTGAACCCCTTGACTAATTTGCAATGTGTCTGTAGGAGGACTTGATAGTTAGTTACTGAGAACAAGTTAGTACTGGTTCTAACGGCAATAAATACAAAACAAGCAAAATAAATATAAGAAAATATAAACAATATGTATTATACAGATGATGTATAAATATAAAAATGAGATAATTGAATTGTATCTCGTAAGTGGACATAACTACTATCCGGATACCTGCTCAAAACTGTTAATGCACCACAGAGCTATCTCCTTAGCGACATGACTATCTCCTTCACGACAGAGTTATCTCTCGCAATAAAAAGTGAATAATTTTACTCCCGAACCACGTTCGGTACATACTTGATTTTCAAATGCATTGTATATTGTACAGCTATCCCACGCCTACTCGGTTTGCTTCTTAATATTAGTTAAATGTAAATATTTGACAATGAAAGTGCTTTCATGACGAAAGGCCAAATTTACTGCAAAATCAGCTTGTTGGTAAACATCACCACGACCACAAATTAAGAATGAATTAGCAAACTTAAAGTTCTCTGTAAAGTTAAATCATATATACATCGCCTACCATTCCCCGATTTTTGATATTCGATACACTGCTTGTAAAAATGCAAAAAAAAATATGATGACACTTACCTTTGTTGATGTTCTTTTATCGCGACGTGCACTACCTCGGAAGTTGCGACAGAGCAGTTTACCGTATACCTCTCAAAGAGGTAGCTCTGTAGTTTACCAGGCGTGATAAAGCGGTATGTCCTTTGTCCCGCTATACATTTATTTTAGCTGTTGAACTACTCCTCTAAGTGATTAGAGAAACAAAACAAAAATATAAAAGGTTTTAAGATATAGAAGTAAAACAGCATGTTTGCAGACATAGTACCTGTTTTACAGCTGTAAAACGTCTGTAAAATACCTGTATTTTAAAATTACAGCTTTCAAGGACCTGTAAGTGGAAAATCATGACCATTTATACAGTTTACATTTACAGGTGTAAAACATACAGGTCTCGCCAGCCATCTTTAATGCAATTTGGCGGGATATAACTGAAATTCACAGAGACACCACATCGTTTGAAATACTGAAATTTCAACCGTTTTGGAGTAAATTCAAATGTTTGATTATCTAATATAATTGTAAAAGAGATGTATAAGTGCAAACATTTACTATCTGCACTATTTTTGAAGCTAATATGTTTAAAAGAAATAATGAAATGATTGTCGTACTACAGTGGTATGTTGGGGACATGCATTCATTTTTTTAACATTAAATTATCTCTGAGCACAACATGTTATCTCGAGCACACGTCATCTTATCTCGTGCGCACGCCATCTTATCTCGAGCGCTCGACATCTTATCTCGTGCGCACGCCATCTTATCTCGAGCGCACGAAATAAGATGTCGAGCGGTCGAGATAAGATTTCGTTCGCTCGAGATAAAATGTCGAGCACTCGAGATGCCGTGCGCTCGAATTATTTAATCTTTACAAAAATGCATGTCCTTAACATACCACCGTATCATATGTTTTTACTACAAAGAAAGTTTTATAAACACGATCTGACGCATAGTTTCTACATTGTATTCTACACTTAAATTTTGAAATTGCTACACTGTAAATATGTTTCATATTATTCTTTACTTACTAGATCATTTAATTTGCTATTTTTGTAGTAATTGCTACCCTATCTAGAGAATTATAATTAATCCTTATTTTTTTAATCCATACTTTTGTCCCTGAAAATAAGGACTTCTTTTTCAACACCTGTAATATTTCTACAGCTGTTACTTATAGGCATAATTACAGCTGTAACTTTTCCATTTTTACAACTGTATTTTTACGGCTGTATCTCATTTGCATAATTCGACCTGTTTTACAGTCGTACAGCTGTAAATTGAAATCTACAGCTGTAAAATCAATGTTGTTATATAAAACCTACATGTGTAAGTTTGAATATTTATTATGATAGTAGTTCGATCTGGGATGCTGTATTTGGCCCGAGTGGATTTTAGCATATTTCATCTCACGAGGCGCGCAAGCGCCGTGTGTGATCCGTCCTTTCAAAATCCACGAGAGCCGGATTCAAAACCCCAGATCTAGCTACTTTTGTAATGAACCTTTTAGTATATACTTACACCTTTTTGTTTTTTGTTTTGCTATCGAACAAAATCTTAAATGTTTGTTGATGAGAAAATAGAAATGAGTGAAGTTTTTGTGTGCGCTATTTATAGAACCGTATCAGGTCATGCATATTTAATGAAAGCAGTCAAAATACAATACAAAAGGTACAATACGGATTTTTTTCTGCCTTTTCATATGTACTTGTGAAGTACAAGCTGCATTTTGACAGAAGGTATATAATAAAATGCAGTATTACACAGCCCTCGTAATAGGCTCGCTCCGAAACCAGTGCGACCAAGTATACACTAGGAAAAAAAACATAGAAACGTTTGAGAAAGTACAAACATAACTTTTCATTCAGATAAATAAAATATTTTAGCAGAATTATTAAAACGGAATATCTCAATTTCACATGGACAAAAAACAAGCGGAAAGCTAGGCACATTACAACTAAGAGTAATATTTTAGTATTGAAATCTTCTAAAAGTTAGAATAATTGATTTCTGTTATACCACATATCCTTCGGATGAAGTTTCAAAACAATCTTCCTAAATATATTATGAATTTATATGGAACTCGAACACAGATAAAGTTGAAAAAAATACTAGACCCAACTTTTATATTTGAAAGCATGAACAAATACTACGAATTGTAGTAAGGAAAGAAGTTCATGAAATTTTCATCTAACATTCATCTTTCGTCTAACATTTTTCAAATTGCAAAACTAAACACCGCACTTTAACAATTTAAATGGTTCTCTTTTAATTTTTCACAAAGGTTTCGTAGGGTTGCAATTTTGTTTCGTTTATCCTTAGACTAATAATTACAGCAGTAATTTGATGAAGATTCATCAAGCGGTTCTTGAGAAGAGGTCATTAAAAGTGTTTATATGTTTAGCTAAATTGGTCCCTATCTCCATTTGTAACAAAATAGCAGGAGACCTTACGATATTGTTACACACCAAGTTTGAGAAAAATCCATTACATTTTAGTGGTTAATGCGAAGAAAGGCATATCTACGTTTAGCTCTAGTGGTCCCTAATAAGGCCCAAGTTCCTATATAAATAAATTTGGAAGAGGACCTTATAATGATGCTCCAGACCAAGTATGACAAAGATCCATCAAGCTGTTCATGAGACGCTGTCTTAAGGCATTTTTAGTTTTAGCTCTAGCAGCCCCTAAAAGGGGTCAAATGTCCCAACTGAACAAAATTGGCTGCGGGCCTAATAAAGATGCTACAAATCAAGTTTGATGAGAATACATGAGAAAAAATCAATTAAAGGATTTTTTAATTTTAGCTTTAGCGGCCCCTAAAATAGGCCAACTGATCTCGCTTTAACAAAAGCATATTCGCTATTCATGAATCCTTGGACAATGACGTCACACCTATAAAAAAGTGAAGGTCAAGGGACACATACAACTGTAATTATTTCAATATTTTTGTTTCATAAGCAAAGTTTGACCGTAGTCATATCACGTAGATAAACTGTATGTAGCGTACCTTCATTTCAATGTAATGAGATTCAGTCATTATGTAGCATGTACATAATAAAACAGATTTTAACTGAGTTCAATATTTGCATACCATACCAAAGAAAAATATTCATATATAATAAATCAGTTAAATAATTTATAACAAATATATCAAAGCAAACAAGTACTCATTTTAATACTCAATCTGAATAAGTCACAAAAGCAAGAAACCTTTTCATATACAGACGACAATTGTAACAAGGAAAACCTTATAAAAAGCACTTCTATACATAGAAGACTCTTATTACACCCTTATTCATGTGATACGCAGACCGTATCTAGCTCTTTCTTTAATTTGATATATGTTGGTATTTGAACAGGTTTTTATTATAGTTATTAAACTTACTTATCATTTTGAGATATATCAATATTCTTGCTAAATATACTGAGCGAAAGTTAGCTTTAAAACTGTGAACAGCGTCGTTTAGGATACACTTTGTCTACATTTCACTCAGCGTAGCACAATCAGCAGAGTGAAACAAATTGACACTCTCGTCCAATCAGGCAGAGTGTTGCATAAATCTTTCATTTTGATAAATTATCTATAATGCGTTATCAAGTAGTTTGATTTGCAAACTGAAGTCACGTGGCATGGGTCGGTCAAGGTCACGAATTCGTTCTTATAACGGCATTCGCCGAAAAACAATACTATATGCATTAGGTTGAAAATAGTACACAGTGTACAGATGTACAGCTGAACACAGTACAATTGTGTACTACAACTAAAAAACAGGACGTCTGGAAAACAACCAACTGTTAATGTATGACAATAAATAATGAATGTAGCTCTACATACACAATTAACTTTTAATCCAACGGTAGAGAAATAAGAACATAATATTTTCATTTGTTTTAAGGACATTCATAATGCAAATATAAATAATTTAAAACTTTCATCAATGTAAAATAGAATATAACATTCCTTGTACCGAGTTCTTGAATTATCATAGACTCATTTTATCGATCTCAAAAGAATGAAAAAGAAAGTTGAATCAAAGCCCTGAAAGGACTGATAGCCAGTGCTTTTTGAGTGATATTTCAACCGATACACCTGAAGAATGAACATTTCATTGTTCATAGACCGGTCAAGATTTGAACAATGTTGGTAGAGGTCCATTAGATAATGCTTCGTGCTAAATATCTGAGCTCTGCGCAATGTGGTGCAAGACAAGAAGATTTTTAAAGGTTTTCCCTATTCAACTCTATGTAAAAGTAAGTTTGCTCCAAGGGTGGGCACATTTCAACCCTGGCCCTAAACCCTAACCCTAACTCTAGAGCGGAGTGATTCCGAATATTTCAAATGTGAATATAAAGTTCATTATCATTCTAGAATCCGTTGCTGCTTGTTTTTATGTTTAAAACAGTAGCCCTCACACATTATAAAAAATAAATATTGGAATATTTTTACACGTCCAGAATACTTGTGTGATGCGGTCATATAGAAATAGAAGGAAAACTCAAATGACGTGAGGTTTAAACTTGATAGTTGATTTAGAGCTGTAGCCAGTTGCTAAAGCACTGGCATAAAACAACATAATCCCTATCATATGCGAGAATATAAATATATATTTTTAACAAGACATTAACACACATGCAGATATAGGAAAAAACTCATAATTCAAAACGTAAAAATAAATTGTAACCAATCATATTTATTTTTTAATAGAAAGTCTCAAACAGAATAAAAATCAAAAAGTACAGAACAAATCAAAACGCTTCTCTCAATGATTTAAAAAATGATTTGAGGAGTTTCATATCAGTGTTCAATATTTAATGACGCACAATAGCTGTTTTCTGCCAAAGCAGTTCTGAACAATTTCCTGACATTATAATTTGTTTACGTTTCAATTTACGTTAAAAGTGAATATTCTTTCCTTCCCATTCCTTTCATTTATTTTTCTATCTTAATCCACATAAAAATTATCTTCTTAATTGCAGTTGAAAAGTGTTTATAGAGTAATTAAATCATTTCATCTATTATACATTTACAATCGGTCATGTAATTTGCTGTATTCCATATCGTAATACTGTAAAACTGTACACATGTATTCATGAAATAAACAGGCCTTAAACGTGGTTCGAATGGGCAAAACCTCTAAAGCGAAAATCCCTTTAAATTGACATATTTGTCCGGTCTGGAAACCGTTCGGTTTAGAGGGATTTCACTGTAGAAGAAAACTATACAACACTAACAACATGCTTTTAATACAACTTTATGAAATGACGCTGTTAGAAGTTGTTGACAAAATTAAAAGTAAATGTGTAGTCTACATAACGAATAATTATTATTTAACACTTACGTGAAGCCAAAGGAGCAAATCCACCAAAGCCAGCTTCTCCTACGATATTCAGTGCTGGAAATAGAAAACTGTGTTTTATCGATGATGCAAGTATGGAAAAAACAATTTTTATTGAAGAACAGGAAGTTTCTGTTTTTCAACGGGCATTATTATCCTGTGTAGTAAACATTTAGGTATTACACTGTTTAGAATACTTAACATTTTCTCGAAAATGATTTATGTAATAGAAAGAGCATTGAAACTCGAGGGTAAACGATTTGTACGAGGGGGCGTAGCCCCCGAGCATAAATTGTTTACCCGAGAGTTTTAATGTTCTTTCTGTTTTGTATCATAGCCATCCATATATGGTAGTTGTAGGCGTTCCACATTGCCATATACAGCAGTTCAGTGAGTACTTAAAATCGTTGCTTTACAAATGTGTAATGCCCAGGTAAAATAAACCAATGCTAGAGCAGAAAATCAATAAAATACACTTCTCTGTCTACTGTTCAGCTGGCATAGTTTAATTCCTTTACAACAGTGCGGTAACTAGCGTGAGGGTATTAAATATCTGCACACTTTTAGTTACAGCACCCTGTACTCAGTGTATACGAATTACCTGCACCAAATTTGTTAAGAAAAAACACCGAGCTATGATACAAATCAAATATAACATCATTCTTTTTTAGGACATTTTTTTATTGGTTTTTCAGAATTCAGACAATTATTTCGTGTATTAAAAAGATAACATCAGAAGGTCATGTCTGAATTTGCAAATCAAGCATTTTGTATTGTTTTTTTCTTGGACTTGCCAGCCCCCCCCCCCCCCCCCCCCCCCCTCAAACTCTTTCAATTACCACGTTTTTTGACCATGGTCTGATGTTGCCGTTATATACTATAATGCGGGCAGATACGGATACTTACAACATCTAGAAACAGATCTGAAAGAAAAGAAATCTATTTGGCCGATGAGAGAGAGAGAGAGAGAGAGAGAGAGAGAGAGAGGACTGAGTTGAAGTATGCTTGGGTGGTGATGCGGGATGTCTATGAAGGATACTGTGATATGATATCAAGAAGCTTTTCAGAAATAAAGAAAATGAGGGAAAAGGAGGGAAACTGGGTACGGGTGGTGAGTACGTGCGGAGCTTGATGAGCGGGGTACGGTAGATGAGTATGTTCGGAGTTTGATGTGCGGGGTGAAGATGAGGGAAACTAAGATACAATATAATGAAACTGAACTGATACTAAAACATTACTGTAGAGTAATTACTTTGACCTTGAAAATTGAGCATCTGGCCCAAAAGTCGATAGAGATCTTTCTCTAGGAGTGCGTGCCCAGTGTATAAAGGTTTAAAGCTTAAACTTTCTACTTCACGACCTGCAGTCCGGAAACCATTCATTTTCAGTTATTCGGTTACTGTGACCTTGACTTTTGCATTACTGTCTAAACAACCATAGGACCCCAGGCGGTGCTTTCTTCATTAATTCAGCTAATAACTAAATCTAGTCATGGCAGGTAATGATAAGTACAAAATCTTTAACGTTCACTAGCACCAGCTTAGATTGAATGTATACTAACTGTATGGCAATACATATTCTTTTGTTAGGCAAACCATACAATTATATTTAATCTTTCAATATCACAACTACGATTTAAAGGAGGTCAATCACATTTAATCAACATTTAATGACATTTTCTACTTTTTGTATATTCTGGTAGAGAATTATTTAAGGAACAAAAAAACCGATTACATAGAGTTAAATTCCTATTTGAAATGTATATTTTATTATTTTTATAAAATTTTGTAATTACTCCCCTTTAATATAAAAGTATATAAAAAGCTGGGTATTTCTTTTTATTTCGATACAATGTCTAGTTTTACATTTGCATTTGATAGACATATCAACTATTGAACAATCTGAACCAAAATGCAAGTTTAAAAGCTGTGTGTAGCTTCTGAATTCATTTATTTCCAATCTATCTTGGTTGCGCAACCAAGATAGGTAAAGGGAGGTAATAATAATTTTTCAAACTTGCGTTTCTAATGAATTCCATCTAAATACATAATTTTTAATGTAAAATTTTACAAATATATTACAATATGTCTAATATTTATACATTTCCTTAGGCAAAGTATGTTTATCAAATTTATACTTATGATAAAAATTACTCTATCTTGGTTGGGCAACCAGGATAGGACAATGGAAATTTTAAAAATACCTCCAGTGAAATCTAATTTGTATTAAGTGTTAAGTGAACATAAATGAGTGTAAATGATCAGATGCTAAAGTTTCGAACAAATCCGTTACATGGCCAAAATCTGATTATCCACCTTTAACAATAAAAACATCAGAATAGAAAATCGCTTACCTGAGCAGATTGACGTGCAAATCCATTCCTTCCATTTGGTTACCCTCTTCATTGCTTGAAGTCCCTTGAAATTTTTTAAATATATTAAACTGTTGAAATAGCTTAAGGTTTTGCCAAAATTTTGTTTTAGCATTCGGATAGGCACAACCAGAAAAACTTCTAATTTTAAATTTCCATTTAAAAAAAAACAAATATTAAATTCAAAATAAAAATAAATAATGATCCTTTTATTTTCTTTTAAAACTAATTTCAACGTAGAAAAGCTTTTTGGTGAAAGGCTTTCACTAGTCAAAAAAATTTTTTTTTCTGACTAAGAAGTGGTCCGTGGTTGCTGTGTTTTACTAGGGTTCTTTTTCGTCAAAACCCTTCCCATGAAGTGATGCCCAGATACTCTTTTGGCAAACAGTTTTTCTTAAATTCTTAGTAAAAAGGGGGTTTTTTGGAGTCTAAGGGGTTTTTTGGGTTGACATTTCCATTTTGGGCGCAGACATTTTTAGAATAATTCATGATAAAGCAGAATAAAATTTTTTTCAGTTTATGGTTTAGCTTAAAAAAAAAAAACAGAAAAAATTTTTTACCCTACCCGGCAGGGCTTCTGTTTGCGTCAAAATCTTTCATTAAAACTTCTAATCAAATCAAAACAGAACTTTTTACAAATTTATTTGATTTAGTATGTTTACTTTTATTTTTAAAAAGGCTTGGTTTTAAGTAAAATTTGGCAGTCTTATTTTTAAATCAAAATCAAGTAAACAATGTAAAATAAATTGCAATAATTTTTTATCATTTTTATCAGGGATATTGTCTTTGCACTGTGTTCATCACAGTGCTAAATTTTGGGTTTTTAGCTGTTTCCCCCCCCTTTTGGGAATTAACTGGATGAATAATTCGGGGTTGTTTAAAATTTTTCAGGAACTGCCTTTCTGATTTTCCCCAATCATTTATGTAAAAAATCTTGAAAAACCATATAATGCTTCTGAAATTAATATAAAAAATTACCCGCCAAAAAAAGGCATAATAAAAGACTTGTAACTAAAAAATTAAAAACCCGGGATTTTTCCAATTTTGACTCCAAAAAAATGCTAAGTGCATCAGAAATATTAACAATTTTAAAATGTTTTTTTGTTATTCTTTAAAAAAAATTTTACCCAAAAAAATTTAGCCCCCATAGCTTTTTTTGGAAAAGGATGACAACTCCAATGACATCTCATAAAATTTTTGCTATTAAAATAAACTTAGGTTTTTTTCCCCGGATACCTCATTAATTTTTTTTTTCCCTTTTTTTCTTAGACGGAAATTTTAAAAAAAAACGGAACAACAAAAGTACAAGGACATCAAAAAAATTTTTTTTTTCCCTTCAGGCAGGTACCTGTTAGGCAACTTGTTTTAAAAAACCAAAAATGAAAAAAATTTAATTAGCTCATCAAAGAATAAGATTTAAAACTTCACATATTTTTTTACCCCCCCTTCTTTACTTTATCATCACATTCACAAATTTTTTTAGGTTTACCCCCCCTTTATCTAAAATAATTTCTATAAAATTTTAATCAGTAAAGTATTTTCCTTTAATTTTTCACACAAATGAATTTATTTTTTTTTTAATCCTGGAAGAGAAAAAAAAATTTATTTTTAAAAAATACATAAAAGCTTTATCACACTGAAGAAAAGGTATACCAAAATTTTTCGAGCCTTTTTCCCAAATAAATGTTGAAAATATAAAAGCTAATGGCAAAACCGAGAGAAAAACTTTTTAAGTTAATTAATTAAAATTCCCATAAACTTATGCCTAAAAAAATTAAATTATTTTGTTTTTCCATTTCATCCAACTATCTAAAAAAGTAAATACTAAAAAGACTGTATTCAAATTTTTGAAAATAAAATTCCACACATATTTTGTTCTTATTTCTTTATTTGGTTTAGAGTGTCTTTCGGGAAATATGAGATATTTAAAATGAAATTTTTTTCTTTATTCTCCTGGAGGAAAAAAATAAAATGTTAAACAAAAAACCCTTTTATCCCAAACCCAAATTGAAAAATTTAAGTTTTTTTATGTTATAATTATAGTTGAGACATGAAAACAACATAAAATATCAACATAAAAATAACAAAAAAATTGGGGGAACATCATTTATAATTTAATTTGACTGTTTTATACAAATATTTATATGAAAATATGTGACAAACTTGGTTAAATAAATATTATTAATTTATGGTAAAATTTTTAAATTTTTTTAACAAATTTAAAAGTGATGAATGTTCATTTTACCATAAACTTTGACTTTTAAATGTTTATTAAAAAAACTAAACAAACAAAAATGACACCAACTTTTATTTTGCGAAGTCTGGGTCATTCTCCCCCAAATACTATAAACTTAAATGTCCAATTAAATGTGTTTCTTAAAATTAGATTGATCACTTTTTAACATTTCTATAATCAATTTTTAAATGTTGTTCTTACTGCATCAATAATGGAAAAAAAAAAATTTTTAAATAATGTTCAGCTTTTCATAACACTTCTTAAGATATAATAATAGAAAAGTCAACTATTATTATATGGGTCCCCCATTTTCCCAGCGGTGCAGGTGTCTCGCCTTGAATATAACCATGCAAACATTTGGGGAAAATTCCATTTAAAATACAACACATTTGTACATTTGGGAAAATAATATTAAAACTTATTACTAAAAAATAAAACATATATTTTTTTCAATTTAAAACTCTTTTAGCATTTGCAGTTATTCAAATCTTAGAAAATATTATCCGCAGCAATGGGGTTTTTACTCTAAAATTGACTTTTGTCTAATTTAAATTTGCAAAGAATACCGTCTTAAGCAGCAGATGTTTTGTACTTGGCTTCGTTTTATTTAAAATTTTACATATATTAGTTCACAAAAGAAAATTTTTTAAAAAGGACTTTTTGAAAAAATTGCAATTTATAACATTCAATGTATATTCAATAAATGGTGAAAAAAATAAAAAAATAAAATTTATGTTCACCATGATCTCACCCAAAGCTCCCGCAACAACCTACAACCCATTATAATGATTAAAATGAAAAACCTAAAGTGCTAAATTAGCATGCAAAACAAGAATTTTAGAAATGCCAAAATTACCTTTGGTAAATATTTTCCATTCCCCTTTTGAAAGTTTTGTTTTTTTAAGCATTTAAAAATAGAAATTTTTAAAATACAGTGCAACCCTGTAGAGCAATCCCTGTGGGATATCAAAATTTTTGTTTTTTGAGGGTTTTTGTTGGGGAAGTAAATTTTATGTTTTTTTTCAGTTAGAAAATTTCAGAGTTTTTTAGAGAGGGTTTTTGCTTAGGGAGCACTCCGGGGAGGTTTTATGTGAAAAAAGCTTAAATTCATTCCCTTTAAAATGAGCTAAAAAAGAAAACAAAAAAGGATTTTTTCCCAAATTTTGAATTTCCCCCTTTTTTACAATTTAACATTTAAAGTTTGGGAATATGCAGACAATTTTTGTGACACAATGCCCCTTTATTTATCTTATTCCAATTAACAAAATTGCCTTTGACAAAAACATGTGAAAAAAGAAACAGTAAAAAATTAATCCTAATCATTTTTTAATTTTCGCAAAATCAGCTTTAAAAAACTATAAATGAAAAAATTAAAATTTAAATATGCCTTGTGATGTGTAGCACTGGCCCTGTCTTTTTATAAATATTTACTTTTTTTATACGTTACTTTTTTCATAACCTTTTATGTCCCTTCTGCAAACCTTGTCTTCAAATTTTAAATATTGAAAACATTAATTACCACATTTAGGAAATCAACAAAAATCAGTGCAAAGCATTTGAATATAATTGTTTTAATTATCTTTAAACAAAAATACAAATGTACTTTATGTTTTTTTGGGCTGATACAATTAGAAATTTTTATTTAATATTTTTATAAAGTACTGTTCTTCTATTTTTTAAATTGACTTACAAACTACCCTTTATTATAAACCCCTATCTATTATATTATTTTGATATGATTAGTAAATTGAGGATACCAAAGCTAAGGGAAAAAAATGTTTGCCCGGCAACAAAAAGTCCGAAGTTCCATCTTGTCAGGGAAAGTCAGCTTTAAGCTGTTTGTACAGTTATTTCAAAGCAAGAATTTGCCATACAGCATATTTAAAAGCTTTGAGACCTTGTTAAAAACAAAAGCAAATTTCCTCCTCTTTTTTATATGGGAACTTCTTTGGGCCACATGGGAAAACAGGTCAAAAATGTACATTACATACTCAACTTTTCCCCACCAAAAAGAAAATGAAAAATTTTAAAAACATTTTTTTTTCCCTTATTTTTTTTTACAAAAGATGACCTATGCATTTAATACAGATTTTTTTCTTTATTTAACAAATATATTAAAAATTTAAAAATTCAACTAGTATGATTAAAATTTTAAACATAAATAAAAATATATCAAAATGAACTGAAGTTTCTAATTTTTAAAAACTGCAATTAATTTGAAAAAAATCAACATTTTATAAATTATATTTAAAAAAATATCATGAAACCCGATTATAAAACAGTCCAGTTCAAATGTAAAACACATGACTGAGAAAATCAAGTTGTTTTACTTTAATGAAAACATCCTAATAAGCCATCAATAAACTTCATATAAACAAATTAACCACATGTCAGCCTCTTTCTGTTATTTTACAGCTTTTAAAGACGACTGCAACTAAGATCAAACTGTAAGTAAAATTACAAAAAAATCTTACCAAGAGAATTTTTATGTAAAAAAGGGACTAATAAATAATCTAAGAATTTTTGTAAACATAAGGGAAACAATTTTCAAAAAAAGAATGAAGAAAAAAACATATATAATGGAGGTAATCAAAAAAAAAACTTCAATTTAGTAAATGAAGTTGACATTTACAAGACCTTTTTCAATTCAAACAAAGAAAAAGCATCACTTAAAAAAAATTAAAATTTTCCCCAATACAAAAATTTTGACTTATGGGGCTCTACTCGTTTCTGAAAAAAAATTTTGTCTAAATATAGTTTGTCATTTTTCTTCAAAAAAAAAAAGTCCCAAATTCCCAATATTCACAGGGGAAAATTTTTTGGTACAATATCAAAAAAAGGTTGGACTTAAATTTTTAAAACTATCGTCCAAGGTAGGGGAAAAAATTTCTGGAAAGGGATAAACTTCTGATTAGCATTTTAATACATTTTTAGCCATTTCATTAAAAAAATTTTCAGAATTCCCCGTTTCCTTCATTTTCAAAAAAAACTGTAAGATGGGTAAACCAAAAATTCTCCTAGTGTAGGATCAGAATAATTTCAAAAAAAATGCAAAATACCTTTTTTTAGAAAAAGACAAAATTCCCCGCAACTTTCGCTTCCCGCAAAAAGTGCCGGAACACATAAAAAAAATTTTAAAGTGATTTCAAAAAAAACAGTCAACCACAATTATTTCCCCGAAAATAAAAAAGCTTGTTAAAGCCCAAAAACAGAATAGAAAGGCAGTAGAAGGGGGTTAAAACAAATTTCTTTAGTGTGTGGGTGAAGAGAGCAGGGGAAGGGGGAAGGGGTTCTCAATGGGAAAAAAAGAAACGGGGGCGACGGGGGGAAACAAGTTATGAACTAACAAAGGGATTTTTTTTTTTTAAAATGGTAATGTTTTTTGCCGTTATAATATCACGTGATCTGTTGAAAAATGAAGGGATAATTAAAATGGGCTAATAGAGCCTAAACCTACTTGGAAATAAACCAAAATTTAAAAAAAAAATTATTCTTAAAAACAGAAACAATTTTATGACAGGGCAATACTTTGAGGTTTTTTATGCAAATTTCATCATTTTTACTTAAAAAAAACAGCAAATTGTTTTTAATCAACCACTTTTAATGGGATAAATTAAAACTTCTAAAATAGATAATAATTGATTTTAAAAATAAATACCCAAAAAAAACAAAGAAAAATATCAAACAGGGAGTGCCACCCACCAAAAGCGCAGCCTCCTCAAAACGAACCCCACAGCACGCAAACGCGTGCACCACAACACACTCAAAGCTTACACATCAGACAAAACGAAACAACACACACACACACACACACACACACACACACACTCAACAGCCAACACATAAGGACAAGACGAACAATAAGCATACACACACGCGCGACACACAAGTCAACACATAAGGACAAAACGAACAAACAAAGGAACACAGTGGGGCACCGCCTTGGAACGGTCAGTGGCAAAAACACCACGGGGAGCTTAAACCGGTTTTATGGTGCGCACCCAACCTCACTCTTACCCCCACCATGTTCCAAAGACATGGGACAGTGTAAATAAAAGTAATCCCCTCCAGGTGAATCTCTAACACACGTAATGGAAACAAAAAGGCATGGCATGTAAAACACAAAAATGCTCGTGTATAAATATATAAAAAGCAAACCTTAAGAACTAAAAACGTGTGTACTCAATGCCTTTTCAGAAGACAGAGCAACAAGAGAGACAGCCTTAAGGGCCCGACGAAACAGGCCAGAAGACAAATATCAAAACAGTTCAGTCCTGGTAGGATTAAAAAACTGTTCATCATAGAGTCCTCTCCCTCTTCCGTCAGACGCAATCAAAGAGGGAAGCGTAGTGTCCAACTGTAAACGGGTTGAACACTAAACATGCGGAATGTCTCAAAACAGTTGGGTCGTAACCTCTTTTAATAAAACGTTTGATAATCTTTTCAAATACATTTGGAAAATTACCATGACCCAAGACCTTACGAAGTTTGTAAACCACATCCCCATAAAAACGGGTTTAGAAATACCTTCTCGCAGAAGTGTCTTTAAATTACAAGTCTGATGTGAGATTGATATACCATGGCACATGTAGTGTGTTTATATTAAGACCAATTCTCTGTAAGCAACAAAAAAAGTTGGAAACTCATAGTCACATATTTCTTTTAAACCGATATTTTCTTGAAGAGGATGCAAAAATAAGAAAATCCCTGTTTTTCAATATATGTTCTGGTTACTATGGAAACGAGGATGCAAATCCCCAACATGCTTAATTTTCCAAAAAAAATCAGGGGTGCACGCCTGTTTTATTATCTAGAAAGTACTAGAAAATGTCCTTTATTTTCGTACTTGCAAATTTTAAAGGCAAATAAATAGGGTTTCATACTAAACTAATATTTCCAAATATTTATTTGATTCTTGTATGATCTAGACTTTCATCTGCTAGAAAAATATGTTTATGGTGCAAAACATACGTTTATATTGTGCTCTACATCTTGAAAAGTGCACAGGTCTCAGTGGAAAAGTATATTTGTTTGTATAAAGGGAAGATGATTTTTTTAAAAAAGGAACATAAACTGTAGTGGGTCATTCAGACACATTCTTGTAAATTTGGGCCATATGACTTGGGGTATTTTCCTATTTTCATTACCTCCCCTTGATGTTCTTCATTTAGGAAACCACAAAGAGCTTAACTAAGTTTACTTACTGGAGTATGCTGAAATCAGATTTCTACTCGGACTTTGCAAATTTTTAGTATATTAATACAATGACCAATTTAAACTTAAACCAAATCTACATTTCCTATATGCGACCAATTCTCGAAAACGACTCAATAGTCTTGAACGGCTGCACAGAAACAGATAAGGCATCACTTGAGAAATTACAATACGAAGCTGCCCGTGTAGCGACTGGTCTAACGAGATCCGTTATTCAAAGACTTCTTAACGAAATAGGTTGGGTATCGTTGTCAGATAGACGAAAAATACAGAAGTTAGTCACAGTTTATAAAGTTCACCGTGGCATTGTGCCAAGCTATTTAGCAGATCTTTTTCTAATAGTGTCGCGAATTCTACACCTTACTTTCTTCGAAACGATAACAATTATTTAGAGGTTATACACGATAGAGCCGGGCTGGGAGGTGATAATCGGCCCGGAAAATGAATAATGGCCCGAGGGTCATTATGAATTCCGGGCGATTAAAAAGCAAGTACTCACGTTGAGTATCCTATCCAAGATGCGTGGCATAAAATGTTCATACATTTTTAGTATTCTGACCAGACATTTCTTATGACTAAAATATTGCTCAAGAAAATGTATAAAATAAATTTACAAATATGAATTAATGCGAACCTAATGAAAGCATCACCATGAAAGCTCGACGTCGTTAACGTCGTTGAAATATGATCGCCGTGCGCCGGGTCCGTGTAAGTGACTGTTTTCGAGGAGGCATGACCCCTACAAGCATGGTCATAATCACGTCAAATTTACAGTGCATTTAGCAAATAATGATGGTATATTTCTTGTTTTGCTTCATTAAAGTATATAAAAGCTAGAGAAAAGGTCTACGTTATTTTTGAAGAGCCCTCGTATATGCATATATATTATTGTTCATGTTATAAAAAAGGAGCAATAAAATATGTTTAAACTAACTAGAGATTTTATGCTAAATGGGCATGTGATGCTTGGATGTGTCCCTTCAAAATAAGTCCACGTTTGCAATTTGCTGAATAGCGACATTGTTGGACAATATTCTTTGGCAGAAATGAGTCTAAACTGTGTATAACAAACTGTCTGTGTATCTCCATAAGTGAAGCGTGTATCAACTGGTTGAAGGATCAATGTTAAAGGATAACACTCCAATGAAAACAGGTGAGTCTCAGAATATTTTATGTTTTAATCTGACATGTAAAAGTTTTAAGCTATGCAAGATATTTGGTCACCTCCTTCAACAGATTCAAAGACCATATGCATACAGAGGTTATTTTCTTAAACATTGGACATACATTTCTTATTATTTTACCAAGATAACGCTTTCAGGCGGTTTATTCATCATTTTGGGAATACCATGCATCAACACCAGTAGAATTGGGAAAATGCTGGAGCAAAAATCGTCTAATGTGGAAATTTTCCAAATTATCAAAATCTATGTAAAGATATTTTTTGTGTAAAATATTAATGGATTACATTTCAGTAATTGATCAATATAATGTTGTTTTAATAACTTAAATATATATACCAATCAGCAAAACCATTTTAAAACATCAAACATCCTATAAGGTAACACTTATTTGGGAATTTAAAATTCAGAATTGGGAAAAACCATACTTTTTATCTTTGGGATTACCTCCTTTAATGGGAGGAAGATTTAAAGGGGAAAAAAACCCTGATTTATTTAAATGACAAATAGCCATTTTTTTTAATGTTTTTTTGTAAAAACCCCAGAAAAAAACCTTTTTTATATTAAAAAATGGTTTATTTTTTGAAAAATTTTTTTGTTTTTTTTTTCAGCTTTTGTTTGTCTTTTGAAAATGACTGCTTGATGATAAAATTTTTCAAAAAAACTTGAAGTGAGTGGGTGTTCTAAGAGGAAATCAAAATTTAGTCATTTGCAATAGTGAAGTTTTTTCCCAAAAGTACCTTAAATTTAAAACCCTTCAGAAAAAACCCCCAAATGCTGTTAAATGAAAACAATTAATTATAAATTTTTACACATAATCGCAGTTTTAATCTACACTGCCGTTTAACTTTTTTACATTACAAATACAACGAATTAAAAATGGTTGTTTGGTCAAATTAAATAATTTTTCGTTTAATTTACACCTCAAGGCCTTTTTTAAATAAAAAATGAAATTTTGCCCTCTAAATTTATGATACAAGAATAACTAGTAATTTACATACTCTGTTGTATTGTGAAAAAAATTTTACACGTTTTTTAATTCCAAAAGATAAATTTTGAAATTTTTAAAATAGACTACCCCCCTTTTCAAAAAGGACCGCTGCACATAAACAGTTTTTGGGGCTTTTAAAAAGTGTCCATATAATTTTGAAAAGGATTAAATCCTGTATCTTTTTCAAAATGTAAAAAAACAAAAAAACCATTTTAGTTTAATTTTTTTTTTCTTCCAGAAACAATTTCTTCAAAGAATGAAAAAAACATCTCATCTTATATGGAATAAAAGGAATATAAATATTTTTTATATTTTTTTTAGTACTGATCGGGTTGATCCAAAATCTTTAAAAATTTTTTGATTAAATTTAAAGTCAAAAGATTAAATGTTTTTTCATTTTCCTTTTAAAAATCATTTCAAGGAGGGGTAGGTCCTATTGATAAATTATTTTCATTAAAGAATAAAAGAAGTATGTATATATTATACATTTACTTATATAAAATTTATTAAATAATTGAAAAGTATTTGTAAATTTTTTTCATTTACAAGTTTGTGAGAAATTTGTTATTCCTCACTTCTCTTTTTTCAGTACAGGGTAAAAGTAAATGCAGTCAGAAGACCACGTCTGATATCACCTGAACAACCAGCCTTCTTAAGATTCTGTATCAAATGAACTTAACAAGGACTGCTTAAAAGACTTTTTATAACTTGCAAGTGCAGTCTGTGACTAACGTCTGACCGGTACAAATTTATATTGACAAATGACATTCTCTCTAAAGTGGGGACACAAGTTGACATGTGTAGTGTGTCACTTAGAAAAAAAATTTTAAGAAAAGTGTTTTTGTGTTTCCAATAGAGAGGCAAAAGTGGGGAATCATCAATCACGTTTTTGGAATAAGTATGGACATCTGATCAGGGGAAGATCTGTCCCATTTTTGGGATTGCCACGACCAAAAGAATTTTGGGTGTATTGAACATAAATAAAAACTCACACTGGTCACCCTGAAAAGGGAATTATATTGTTTGCATTTGTTTTTTCTTTTTCAGATTTATGGAAAAATTAAGAATGTCTTTTTCTTAAAAACTTTTGATAGTTGTTCAACCAAAGGCCCTTTAATAGAAAGATATCGTAAATCTTAACTTTAAATTAAAATAAAAATCTGATATGTTTGATTACTTTTGCATGTATACATTAAATTTTTATATTTAAATTTTTGATAAAATTTTAATGTATTTGAAAAAGATGCACTTTTTTTTTACATGGATATTTAAATCTTATCTTTAAAAAAATACTGGAAAAAATAGCAAAATAATGGTGAAATTAGTATACTTGATTTTGTGAGACTTTTGAAATATTACATTCTTGTTCACTTTAGAGACTGTATCAAAAAAATCATATTTTCGATGAAATTTCTTTCTTTTTAAAAATGGGCTGCAAGTAGATTTTAAAGAAAATTCATATATTGTAAAGTTACTTTATATTGTGTTTGGTATTGTGTTAGTTGCCCATATATCCTTACTGGCCAATGATTAAAGAAGAACATCTGAGTTCCTAGCTGACTTTCTGACTAATTTTAGACCTCATTCATGTAACAACATCTATTTATCTTCAGAAATTCAATTGTTGTCTGTGAAACAGGTTTCATTCTAAGATATATAAGGCATATAACATCTTATTTTACCAGCATGTATTTACTTTAATAAATAAAGTAGATTTCTTTGTGTATTTTGATAATTTTTTAAAGAATTGGGAAAAATATGTCTGTAAGTCAGTTTGTATTTACTGAGTTTTTACTGGCACTAGAAGTCATGATCAGGGGTTTTCTGAATAAACTTAGTCTCGTTTTTAATCTACATTATCTATAGCTATCCTTAAAAAGTCTGGTCATTGTTTTGATAGTTTGAAAAAAAATATATACATTAAATGTTGTATCTAGCAAGATATTGACTAAACTGTTCTGTAGATCATTTGATTTAATTTGATTGTTAAAGGAAGAATGTGTATCTTGGCCAGAAAAAATCTTTTTTTTAAAAAATATTCACCAAAATCGTTTGAATGGAAATGGCTGGGATATTTGTATTTCAAATCTCAATAATTAAGCATTAAATTTGTTACATGCTTAATTTAATGTAAATTGATAACAGAAACGTTCACTTTACCATTGAAAGTATTTAAACCTAATAACTTTTTCTAGATTGTTATAACATGAACATACTTATAAAATAAAACTGTATATTTTAAATATAAATGATTTTTTCAGTCTTGGATATACACTGTTATTAGTTCATAATTTTGAATTGTATTTAAAATGTACTATTAAACCTAATGGCGAAATAACATGATTTGCTTTTACTACCATTTGTTTCCATGGCAACAAAATGATTTCCAAAAGGTGAAAGAACACAGTCTTACACAAACACACATAGAATTTTTTGTTATTTTTTCCAAAAATATCATTTAATATAATGGCTTTAAAGAACGTAGCAAAACATAAGAAAGAAATTTAAAATTCCGTTTTGATGCAAAATAAGAAAGTGTAACAATGGCAACTTGAAAAAAAAAATTAGACAGTCATGATAAGTAACCATATAATACCTTATGGGCCAATGACAGTTGCTTGTGAGTATTTCCAACTGCTTTTAAACTCAAAATTAGTTTACCCCAAAAGAAGAAGAGTGGCATATAGGCTGTTGAGAACTGACCTTGTAACAATGCTTAAGTTTTTAAGATCATTATTAATGGTTGTATTCTTAATTCTGCCTAGAATATGCTTTAAGTGCCTTAGATATATTGACAGCTTGTAGATGAACTTTTCTTGTTTCGTAAATACAAAGTGTTACGCCCACAGTACGTGTCGTGAAAAAGAAACTAGGACAGAAAAAAGAAGAAATGCAGCGGCATTTTTCAGGATATATCAAAAATGCATAAAGTGAAACCACAGACAAAATTCATAATATGATTAACATGGATATGAAGTCTCTAAACGTGTTGCAAAGCAATACAAATGCAGTTACTTACCGGTGTTTTTTTTTACTGGCGGCGGCTGCCATATTGATACAAATTAACGGAAATAGATCTGCACATGCGTTAAATAATACATTACGAATTAAACTTCTTTTATATATAGATATAATTTACTTAAGTTGTCACATTTGCATTACCCAATATCAAGAATCGACTGAAGATAATTATGTAATAGACACTGACCGTGTAATTATATCAGCCTGTGAAAGTTTGAAATAGTCAGCCTTTCTAAATATAAAAACAAGCAAAATATTGTCAACCAATCGGAACCAATACACTACTTAACTGCCCATCTAATAACGATAGTATACAGTTATTCACAAAAAAACGCAGTCTTAAACATTTGATTAGTGTTAATAAAAACCTACTCACTTCATAAAACAATACTTAACACACATTTGTAGTTTTATATGTTCAATGTCATAAACAGATATAGTCTGAAATGACAGAGATCCTGGAAATTCTATTGTTTCATTTTTATTTTCACAAAGGAAGTTGTTGAGACACATAAAGACAACTTTGATTATAAAGTTAAATATGTGTTTATAAGACATATCTTACCTTCAGTTTCTGAATTATCTAAACGGCCGCGTGGTGTTTTCAGTCAATTAAATTGAGACTATTCCCAACAAACGTTTGGTAAAATGGACGAAAAAGTATTTACTATTATGAACTAAATCAAAATTGTTTTAGTTTTGTATAACGTGTCACAACTTGCTCAAAATAATAAAATTTCCATCTAATTTTAATTTCTTTTCATAACTATGTTATCTCGGTAACTTCCGTCCCTCTTAACACAAGCATCACTTGAATGAAAATATCATAACACTAGAAGGAAACATGTTAAAAATCCTTGTAAAATGCGTACAAATAGAATGGATCTACTTTTAAGTATCAATCCGTGGTAGACACTTCAGTATATACTAAAATATTTTTTTTTAAACATGAACCTTAATGTTATAATTCCTTTATATTTGAACAAAGCAAATAATTTATGATCGACCCGAAAATATCATTCACATAAAGCATGTAAACAGATATTGGATTTTTAAAAACCACGGCCCAAATCTAGAAATCTGAGATATAAGAGATTAACCAAAAAACGTGCCGTACGATATAAACTGAAATCAATATTCGAATATTCGGTTTGCCATATTCGAATATATTCGAATATTCGGTTTGTTTTAATGGAAGCTTTAAATTCTTATTAAGTGATTGGCATATGCCCAACTTATCATTTGTTTAAAGCGTGGATCATCGTACGTAATAAGACCAAAAAATGTTTGTTTCCGTTAACCCGATCCTACCTAGCAAAACCCACCGATCCTAGCGTTTTATTTCACGATTCTGTCAGTATAATCATGAACATATTTAACTAACTCAGTGTTTTAGCTTCAAAATGATACAAAAAATCAAAACGATTACAATTTAGAACCGTCGCAATTTTATCTAAAAATAGCAGTCGTCCCATTTAAACACGTGACCACGCTGTTGTATTACCGCCGCCTTTTTGAAAATTTTCAATCGCGTGTAAAAATCGTCGTGTAAAAAGCAAGTAAGGCAGACTTAAACCTCCTTCTACATGAACGTATGCATCAATCATATGCTATTTCTTGATCTATTATAAGTACTTCAAAATTTAATTCGAATACGGCCGATTGCGGATGAAAACCTATTCCGCGGATGGTCTGAAACGTCGTACAAAATATTGGGAAAAGATCGACAATATCTGCAAGTTTGGTATTGTTTTTCGAAAAAAAAATTCTACAACTTGTTACATAAACAGCGCCAATAAAAATGAAAAAAGATAAAAAGATACACATTACGCCTAAAACCCAAACAGTTATCCGTACGATGACCTATGCATTGCAATTCTTGTTAACTGACATCTTTTGACATGCATCTGACACATTGACGCCTTTCGCAAACTGTTAAATCCGAAAAGGTGGCCCTGCCAATTATGCAATGCTATTTTCTTGTTAATTGGACATCTTTAGATATGCGATAAACATACATGGCATGGTTATATTCTGTAGAATAGCATCTCATATTGCCCAAAATCACTGATACTTATTTTAAAAAAAAAATATACAATAATTTACGAATATTCGAATTTGATTTTCATATTCGAATATTCGACCGATTTCCGAATATTCGAATATTCGTTCCCATCCCTAATATAAACAGATAATAAACTAGTAATATATTTTCAAGGTTTACGTATTTAAAGATTTAAGTTTCAATTCAAATCATTTAACTTGGTGTGTATTCAGGTCAAATGTGTTTTCACCCAGTAAAACAATATGAAGCATTGAAATATATATCTCTTAACTCTAAAGGCGGAAAATTTAGCGGGTCACAATGGCCTGTCTGCCACGTACATTACATATGTTCTACGTCATATAAGATTCAATCATGTTACAGCTCGATGTCGTTAAAAGTGTGTTGTGAAGGAGCGAACACAGTTATGTTATGTCAAGTTAAGATAAAATTAAGTTGATGCCATGCGACTTAAAGGGATTTAATCTTATCGTATGATAATATCTAACTTTTAATGTAACGTTATTATTTCGCTGTTATTGCAACTGCCATAAATGAACGCTTGAAACTTCAAACTACACGAAACTGAAACAAGTATAAAAACAGAGAAATGATTCTGTAAAACGGTTAGAGTACTATTTATTAGGTTTGAATGCATAGGTGATTAACAAGATACAAGATACAAGAATCTTTATTTTACGTCGGATAAAGTATAACAAAAAACATTAGCTCATGAGCTATTTCCCGACAAACAAAGAAAACAGAAAGTAACAAAAAATAAAGCGGCTAAAAAGAAAGATAAGCGAAAGTTAGGCATATTCAAACATAAATTAAATACAGGGGTTTAAAAAATGCATGGTTATATAATTAAAAAAACTTACATACATAGCACATAATAAGCACAAACCGTAAAAAAAAGTACAAAAATAAAAGGGAATGACATACATATAATACACTACATATGAATGAATGAATGAGTTGGGTTTACGGCGAACCGGAACAAAAAGGTCAAATACGCCGAGAAAATGTTAAATTGATTACTTTAATTGCAAAGCATAAATAAAACCATTGAAGTAAAAGCGTAAATACATAAATAGTGTAAAAAATCAAATGCAAACATTAAAAAGTATAAAACGGTGATTAATAATCAAATAAGGTTCAGATTTTATGATATAAACCTATTTCTTTCAAAAACTGCAAAATTTGTCGGCTGAAATTTGCTCGAACAGCTCTTTTAGAGATTCAACATTGTATATAATTTTGCGCTGTGGATCGAAGTCTATACAGTCGATTAAAATATGTTTAAAAGTAAAGGTGTTTGAACATGGTATACATTCAGGTTGATCTTCAATTGTTCAGCAAATACGAATGAGTCAACCGGGTATGACCTATCCGACAACGAGAAAGAACAACTTCCTCCCGCGAACAGATCTATTTCCTTGGTGCCATTCACCTAAAGTAGGTTTAATTTCACGAAGTTTATTGAACGAAGCATTGTTCCACAGGACTGCCATTTAGTTAAAATGAAATTGTTGATATTGACCTAAAATCATATAGGTAAATTTCAATTTAGATTGATTTAATGAAAGTGATTTCTTTGCTGCAGTACGCATCTTCATTTCCATAAATCCCAAACATGACTAGGAATCCAACAGAAAATATGGACTTTTTAAAAGATAGTTCATGAACCCTAGAAGAAAGGGTTTTGAATGAAGGATTTCTGTATTAAACGGTTGTGTATTGTTTTGTAATACAGAAAGTGATCGGAAAAGATGATAAACTTTTCTTCATTATATTCTGAAATAAAATTAAGGGCCAAATCAATTGCTTTTGCTTCTGCTGAAAAAATTGTAGCGTTATTTGGTAAACGTAATTTGATTTGCAGATGGCTAACGGCGGCACATCCAACCTTTGAATCATCTTTTGAACCATCTGTATAAATAGGAAAATGATCTTTGAAGCCGATTTGATTTCGTTATATTTGACTTGAATATTCAGGGTTTGTTTCAGCCTTTTTTAATGCGGTTTTCATATCAAAAAGAACTTTTGGAGAATAAGAATCCATGGTGGTGTATTCAGAACTAAATTACTTTTACACCCATAAAATTTCCCAAATCTGTTCCTTCATAGAATTATCAATGCGAAATCCAAAAGGTTTTAATTTGTTTTGGTTTTCTGTCATACAAAATCGGAATTTGGGTTTAAATATGATTTTATGAGCAGGGTTTGGATTTGTTGGCAACCCCTCAGAGCAAAATTGCAATGACAGTTTTTTCACGTCTCGTATAAAGGGGGGGGTTCGTTTGCTTCAACATACAACTTTCAACAGGCGATGTTCTAAATGCGCCAAGAGCAATACGAAGACCTTGATTATGAATAGTATCCAGCATCTGTAAATACTATTTTCTGGCTGAACCATAAACAACACAACCGTAATCTAGCTTGGATCGAATCAAAGCTCTATACAGTCTTAACAAAACCTTGCGATCTGCTCCCCAATCAGTATTGAAATTACCTTTAAAAGATTCAACGATTTCAAACATTTGGCTTTCAGTATTTTATGTGTGGTATAAAAGAAAGCTTTTTATCAAAAATAACACCAAGAAATTTTGCTTCGCAACAACGGTATTTTTTGTACCATTTAGAAACAGCTCAGGGTCACAATGTTGTTTTCCGTAATTGACAAAAGTTGGACACACTGAGTTTTTTGATTGGGAAAATTAAAAACCATTTTCCATGGCCCAATTTTTGGGAACTTTGTTCAAACACTGCTGTAATTGCGTTCAACGACGCATATTTTTTTGAACGATAAAAATATTAAAGTCATCAACAAATAATGAACAATCTATCCCTGGGACAAACATTTCACAATATTTTAAAAATTTTGATGCTAAAAAGTGTGACAGAAAAATAGAACCTTGTGGAACTCCCTGTTTTTTGCTCAAAAGAGTCAGAAAGGGTAAACCAACACGTACTTTAAAATTGCATCTGATAAAATTGCGATATAATGTTGGAAGACGACCTTTTAAACCTAAGTCGTTAAGATCATTCAAAATACCATATTTCCATGTAGTGTCAAAAGGCTTTTCTAAATCGAAAAATACAGACACTAAATGCCTTTTTTAACAAATGAAACACGAAAAAAAATTTTCCAGTCGAACAAGATGATCATTTGTGCTGCGCTGCTTGCGAAACCGCTTTGAAAGTTTGTAATTAGCCTTGAATTCAAGAAACCAAACTAGTCTAGAGTATCATACGTACAAGCGTTTTACAAAAAACAACTGGAAAGTGCAATCGGTCTATAATTACTGGGGTTATGCTATCTTTCCCGGGTTTTGGTAATTGGAATAACAATAGCTTCTCTCCAGAATCGGGAAAAAAATGCCAGTTTCCATTAATAATAAATTTCAAGTAGGAGGTCTAAAAATTTCTGGGGAAAAATTTTTAAAAGTTAAATAATAATTTGGTCCGGCCCAGCTGCGGTATCGTGACATTATCTAAAGCGTCAAGCAATTCGTGAGTGAAAAAGATTTATTATAATTTTCATCATTATTGAATCAAAATTAAAGGTTTGCTTTCTTTAGTCATTTAAGTTTTGAAACCTTTTAAACATATTTTTTTGATGAAGATTTTTTGAAAAAGTTTTAAACCAAGTGTATTGGGCAATGTCCTCCTGCTAGATGCAATAACGGTCTGTCTTTGTAAGATGGGAAACATTGAAGATTTCCTTTTCCACTTATTTTGCGAATCATTTCCCAACTTTTTAACCGATGACCTAAATTAAGTTTTGAAACGTATGAATGCCAGATTTTTCTTGCTTGTTTTATAGTTCTGCGAGCTTTTTGCTCTCAGAATCCTAACTGATTGTAATTTTCTTTCGTCGGCCGTATATTGAACTTTTTAATGGCCGCTCTACGTTTTCGAACAGCAGTCTTACAATCCATCATTATACCAAGGCTTATTTTTATGTTTACCATTTCTTGAAGTTTTAGGAATGGACTTGTCAGCAATAACGACAGAAAACTGAAAACCGATCAATAGGATCATAAAAATTCGTAAAATTCCCCCAAAGACAAATCATTTTTACATAGCGTTTCAAATTGCTTCCAATCAGCTTTATTAAATTTGAAATATGAAGGGTGGTCTGATGGCAGATTAGAAGTATTTGAAATAATAATTGGAAAATGGTCACTACCATGCAAATCATCCATAACTTTCCATTCAAAATCAAAAAAGATGTTCGTTTACAAATTGTCCCAAAACAAGCGAAGAAAAGTTACCTGTTTCAGGATGAAGATACGTTTTGGATTGATCATTTAATAAACAGAGGGCATTTCTTTCAATAAAAGTTTTAATAATTTGACCTCTAGTGTTGCTGTCAGAACAGCCCCAGAATTCATGATGACCATTAAAATCTCCCATAAGCAAAAAAGGTTGTGGGAATTGTTTTTATAAGATCATCAAATCTTCAAGATTTAGTTTATATTTGGGAGGTATGTAAATCGAACAGATAGTAATCGGCGATGTAATGTTTACGTTTATTGCAACTGATTGGATACTTGTATTTAGAACAATTTGTCTGTGCGGACAAGCATTATTAATAAAAATAAATGTACCACCAGACCCCATCAGTGTTAGTGTTTATGAAGTTATACACTGAATAATTTTTGAAAGCTAAATTTTGTCCGTTTCCTTTAAAAAATTTTCACTAAGGCACATAAGTTGAAGATTATATTTTTATAAGAGAAGGAGAATTTCATATAATTTGCTTTAAGTCCACGGCAATTCCACTGGATAATTTTACTTTCCTTACAATGGCAAATAAAATTAAACGACTGGAAAATTAAATTATTAGTGTTGCATTGACTCAGGGGGGAACCTTTTGATTTTCCCCTCCTTTGTGCTGGTTAAACTGGCGGGGCAGATAATGGCGGATCGTCATCATCTTCCCCTGTTAACCGGTTTATATCATGAGGGAACCGGTTATGGGTTTGTATGGGTCATTTGATCCCTTTCCAAACCCATCATTCTCAAGCAATTTTTGTTTGGGTGTTTTACCCACCCCACGTTTATTAGTGTTTGATGAAACGTTTGTTCGTGACGACGGGGTACCTGAATACTTAGGAACATTTGTATAGCTGGGCAGTGTTGTTTAGCAGCTGCCCTTTGAAGTTGAGATGCCTCTGAAGGTTTTGCTGGTACTTTAGGCTTTTCATTGTACAGAAGTTGAGTTGGATTTTGTTGAGCAGTCCCCTGAATCTGTTTTAGTACAGGCAAACAATGCCGTGTTGATTTGCTAGAGACAGATTTAGTTATTGATGAATAAGTTTGTACGAGTGTTGGAGATGTAAAATTTTGGGATTGGCAATTTGTCTTGCTTCTGGAAATCCAATGCCCCTGTGGAATTTGACATGAAGAACCTCCTTTTCCCATTTTCCATGTCTTCAATCACGAGACTTGCTGAATGTGGCTCGTTGCAGTTCACACAACGCAATGGGCGACTAACAAGTGTCGTGGTCATGAGAATGTCCATCCTGTCCGCATTTTGGGCAAGTGTAATCGCCTTTGCAGTTTTTTCTCATTGTGCCCAAACTTAAAAACAATAATAGCATTGAAGAGGATTAGGAAATATGTTGTAACTTTGTGATGAGGTACCAACTTTTACGAATGAAGGAAGAAACGGATGCCAAATGTAAGAATAATAGTATTTGTGTGAATTTCTTTTCCTAATCGCTTGATTTTTAAAACGTCCAGCAGCAAATGACATTTTGATCTGAAAGGCCCGCACAATCTCCGCTCCGAACCCCTGCAAGGTCAGGACAACGAATGACCCCCCTGAGGGGTTTCAAAGTACGGTGTGCAATGCCTTACATGGCCGGGTTTTAAAATGAAGTTACGGAAAGTAAATTCGTGAATGGAGGCTTTCTCAACTTCAACAAGCAGATCACCAGTTCGCAGTTTTGACTGATTTTGGGACACCACAATGCCTCGATGGTTTTTTCAATTATAAATGGCGAAAGGCTTGACATTTTGAATGTTCGTCGTGACTGGATCAAAAGAAATCGCGGGAAAAGCCATTTGGAAGTGTATGGTCGGTGAGGATTCCCCCTTCCGTGCCGTCAGAATCTGTTTCGGTATGCGGTCGTTTTTATTTTGGTTTTTCCATATTAAATTTTTCAAATTCGTCACTCGCAGCCCCCACCCGCCGCGGAGTCCAACAAGGGAACATGAAAAAAAGAGCGGATATCCAGCTCATACATGTTAGGGATACTGTAAATGATATACCGGCCAGGTTTTTTTCAATCTTGTTCATATCACCAGTTGAATGCAGAAAAGCAAACATGGGATTCAAGGGGTTGTTACTCTACCCCAAACCCATTGGCCCTAAGCCACCGCTTTCTAGGAAACAAAAGATTGAAGTACATATGAAAATATATTGTTAAATACATAATTTGGAACGTAATATTAAATTTATTGAGCGCAGTAAAATGTACAATACAGCAGAGTAAAGACAGGTTTTGTGTAACTATTATTGTTCCAAAGTTGTTTTGCGAAAATATAAAAATTATCACATAAAGATGCAGTTTGAAATAAGCAATAGAAAATGTAAACGTAAAGGTGAATTTCCAGGGCTTGGCATGACTACCGTTTGATCGTATCGGGCCAATACGACCGCCAGAACGTCTACACCGAATTAGAGGCCAAAGATGTGTATTGGCACCCACATCCCGGGAAGAAGATGCGCACATGCAAACAAGTACGCATCATCTCCCCGGGATGCCATGGGCACCTCAACATCCAGGACCCTCCTCTCCGGCTTACGGGCCCCACCCCGGCAAACAGGTGGCTCCATTTTCGGGGGAGTCGTACCCCTCTGCATGGAGATACAGCCAGCATTTTCTATCCCCCCCCGGCAAGGGGCAACACTACATAGTGAGTTTATTGCATAGAGTGAGTGAGTGAGTTGGGTTTTACGGCGAATCGACACAAAATGGTCATATATCGCCGAAAAGAAGTCATATTGCAAACGCCAACTGTAAAGCCTAAACATTGATGTAAAAAATGTAAAGCATACCTAAAAACATCCATGTAAAATTAAAGAAAAACCAAATAATAATGTAAAACACATCTAAAAGCATCCATGTAAAAATGTAAAGCATATCTAAAAACATAAATGTAAAAATGAAATGTACATGTGTTTTAAAATATCACTGCAAACATAATAATATTGCAAGATGTAAATAAAAATAAGAAATGTTAGATCTTTTGATAAATTCCTACTGCTTAAAAACGATAAAATATTTCCGACTGAAACGTTGTCAAATAATTCTCTCAAAGATTGAACGTCATAAAAATTAACTGCGTTGTGTAGCAAAGTCCACACAGTCCATTAAAATTGTTTTAATATTTTAGCGGTTTTTTGACATGGTACACATTCGGGTTGATCTTCTTATTCAAAAGGTAAAGTGAGTCAAACGGGTTATGACCTATTCGACAGCGAGAAAGAACAATTTCCCTCCCTGCGAAACAGATCTGTTCCCTTGGGCCATTCCCCTAGAGTAGGTTTGAATCAGAAGTTTATTGAATGAAGCAGGGTTCCATGACGACTGCCATTTAGATAAAATGTATTTTTTTAAATATTGGGCTTAAAATTGGGTATGTGGTAATTTAAAAATTAGTTTGTGTAATAAAAGGGATTTCTTTGCTGCAATATCAGAAACCTCGTTTTCCATGAATACCAACATGACTAGGAATCCAACCAAATATGATAAACCTTTTTAAAGATAGTTTTATAAGCCTGAGAAGAATATTTTGAATGAATGGATTTTCCATATTTCGGGTTATGAATAGACTGTAAAACAGAAAACGAGTGGGAAAAGATAATAAATTTTCTGCACTATTTTTTGATATAAAATTTAGAGCTAAATCAATGCTTGGCCCCCGGCTGAAAATATTGTTGCATTTTTTGGCAAAAGTAATTTTTATTGATAAGGAGTCTGAAAGCAGCACAGCCAACCTTTGATTCATCTTTGAACCGTCTGTGAAATTGCAAAATAGTCATTGGAAAATTTATTTGATCTCATTAATTGGACTTGAATATTTCAGGTTTTTTAAAGACTTCTAAAAGGGAGTTTGAAGTCAGTTTCATTCAAAAAGTTTGTATGCGAAATCCAAACGGGTTTTGATTTGTTTTGGTTTTTCCTCAAAATGAAATCGAGTACTTTGGTTAAAAAAATTTTCATGAGCAGGGTTGGATTTGTTGGCAGCCACCTTAAAGCATATTGGGAGTGAAGTTTTTCTCGGCGTGGTAAAGAATGGTTCGTTTGCTTCAGCATATAAACTTTCAACTGCATGTCGGAATGCCCAAGAGCAATACGAAGACCTTGATTATGTATGGTATCTAACATTTGTAAATAAGATTATTCTTGCGGAACCATAAACAATACAGCCGTAATCTAGCTTAGATCTAATTAAAGCCCTATAAAGTCTTAATAAAACCGTGCGATCGGCTCCCCAATCAGTATTGAAATTACCTTTAAAAGATTTAATGACTTCAGACATTTGGCTTTCAAGTATTTTATATGCGGTACAAACGAAAGCTTTTTATCAAAGATAACACCAAGAAATTTTGCTTCATCAACAACGGGTATTTTTGTACCAATAGAAAAAGCTCAGGGTCACAATGAGTTTCCGTAATTGGCAAAAGTGGACACATTGAGTTTTCGATTGGGAAAATTAAACCATTTTCCATAGCCCAAGTTGGACTTTGTTTCAAACACGTTGTAATTTGCGTCCAATCGTACGCATATTTTTGAACGATAACATATCAAAAAATCGTCAACATATAAACGAACAGTCTGTCCCTGGTAACAAACATTTCACAATATATTAAATTTTGATGCTAAAAAGTGTGACAGATAAAACTGAACCTTGTGGAACTCCCTGTTCTTGCTCAAAAAAGTCAGAAAGGGTATCATCAACACGTACTTAAAACTTCGATCAGATAAAAATTGTGATATAAATGTTGGCAGACGACCTTTAAACCTATGTCGTTAAGACATTCATAATACCATATTTCCATGTAGTGTCATAAGCTTTTTCTAAATCGAAAAAGACAGACACTAGATGCTCTTTTTTAATAAATGCATCACGATAAAATTTTCCAGTCGAACAAGATGATCGGTTATGCTGCGTTGTTTGCGAAAGCCGCTTTGAAAGTTTGTAATTAAACCTTGCGATTCGAGGTACCAAACTAGTCTAGAATTAATCATACGTTCCAGAGTTTTACATAAACAACTAGTAAGAGCTATCGGTCTATAATTTACTTGGGTTTCGTGCTATCTTTTCGGGTTTTTGTATGGAATAACAATAGCTTCTCTCTAGAGTCTGGAAAAATACCAGTTTTCCATGTAATATTGTAGATTTCAAGGAGAAGGTCTAATGATCTTGTGGTAAGTGTTTAAAAGTTGATAATGTATTTGGTCTGGACCAGCTGCAGTATCATGACATTTGTTTAGAGAGTCAATTAACTCTGTGATCGAAAAAGGTTTATTATAATCTTCCTCATTATTTGAATCAAAATTCAGAGGTTTGCTTTCTTTAGTTAATTTAATGTTTTCAAATCTTTGGTCATAATTTTGTGAAGAAGAGTTTTTTGAAAAAGCTTCACCAAGAGTATTAGCAATGTCTTCTTTGGTAGATGCAGTAGTCTGATCAGAATGTTTAAGATGAGAAACATTTGAAGTTTTTCCTTTTCCACTTATTTTACGAATCATTTCCCACACTTTTTTAACCGATGACCTAGAATTAAGTTTAGAAACGTATGAATGCCAGGAGTTTTTCTTTGCTTGTTTTATAGTTCTGCGAGCATTTGCTCTGAGAATCTTAACTGATTGCAGATTGTCTTTTGTCGGTCGAATATTAAATTTTTTAACGGCCGCTCTACGTTTTCGAATGGCGGTCTCACAATCATTGTTATACCATGGTTTATTTTTTGATTTACCATTTCTTGAAGTTTTTGGAATGGACTTGTCTGCAATATCTGATAAAATAACAGAAAACCGATCAATAGGATCAAAAAAATTGGCGAAATTCTCCAAAGACAAATCATTTTTGCATAAATACTGATATTGCTGCCAGTCAACTTTATTAAATTTAAAATAAGAGGAATCAGTTGATGTTTGCTGAACAATTGCATAGAAGGTGCTAATCTTGGCAGCAGCTATATATAAAGACAATTAAAAGGCAAAAGAAATTTAAAGGCTTTTTAAGATTTGGTGAATGCTAGTAGCAAATTTACTAAGGTTGATGTAGCCCTTAGCACCTTCCTCTAGATAGTATAAAAGAAAACACTTAAAGACTAGGTTTAAAGCACATAAAAGACTAAGTTAAAAACATGAACAAACCCGGTTTAGAACATCAACAAAACAACAGTACACTGTCTCTACTGCAAACCAGATCACTTGGCTCTTACTGACATTAATGTTAAAAACAGTTGGTTTCCACAAACTTTAAACACGCCCATTTAATTCATGCCTAAATGGAAACTACTAATCTAATGCACGATTGACTTAAACAAATACAAAGCGTATATATAGATTATAGATGCCAAAGAGTTTCTTTATTGTATATACCGATCTTTTTTTACTTTAATTTATAATCTCCAGACCGATCGATCGAAGCACTACAAACCACATCATGAACTATCCATGGAGATCAGATGTTGATTAATCAATTATATCAATATCCGGACAAGTATTTCACCTATGACCTTGCAACTTCATAGGTATTTTGGGTCTTGATGTGTACCTGATTTATTGATTTCGGGGGAAAAGGGTAAGGGTCACAGAGCCCAAAAAACATTAAATTTTTTTTTTTTTTTTATTTTTTTTTTACCCCAAATTTCTTTTTTGTTCCATTTTTTCCCCCTTTTCCCTTAAATATTGTTATTAATTTTGAAGATATTTATGTATGCCAGTTTTTAAAACCCTTAACCCACTTTATCCTAATTGGGGAAAACCCCGCCCAAACGCCGTCGGCGTTAGCTCTTGAGTTTTGCTTAGTTTGAAAATTTTGTATTTTTAAATTGAAGGAATGATTGGGGTTTTTAAAACGGCGAATCGACAAAAAAAGGTCTTTATCGCCGAAAAAAAAGTTAAATAAAATTACTTTAAAATTTTAAAAAACATTTTTAAAACTTTTAAAAAGAAAAAAAGGAAATTTACAAAAAGCGAAAAAAAGCAATTGCAAAATAAAAAAAGGAAAAACAGGTAAAAAAAAAATCAAAAAAAAGTTCAGATTTTAGGAATATGCCTATTTGTTTCAAAAATTGCAAAATTTTGTGGGCAGGAACTTGATAAAACAACTTTTTTAACAAATTTACTTTTAAAAGTTTAAATTGCGTTTTGGGATCGAAGTCCCCCCAAGTTGATTAAAATAGGGTTTAAAAAAAAAGGGCGGGGGTTTTGGGCCATGGTCACACCCGGTTTGATTCTTCATTTTTTTAAAAAAAAAGGGAATGATTTTAACCGAGTATGACCATTCGAAAAGGGAGAAAGAAAAACTTTCCCCCCTGCGAACAGATCTTTTTCCCGGTCCCTTTCCCCTAAAGTGGGTTTTTAATTTTCACAAAGTTTTTTTAAAACGAAGCTTTGGGTTCCTTTGGAAAGATTTGCCATTTAGTTAAAATATATTTTTTTGTTTTTTTTGCCCAAAAATTTAAGTAACGGTAATTTCAATTTAAAATTGATTTAATAAAAAGTGTTTTCTTTGCTGCGGTATCAGCTCCTATTTCCATAAAATCCCAAACATGATGGAACCCAACAAAATTATGAGGACTTCTTAAAAGTTAGTTCATGAACCTTGACAAGAATTTTTTGAATGAAGGTTTTTCCCTGTATGGGGTTTGGTATTGTTTGGTAATACGGGAAAGTGGGGCAGAAAAGTGATAAACTTTCTTCATTATTTTGGAAATAAAAAAAAGGGGCCAAACCCAAAGCTTTTGCCTCGGCTGAAAAAATTGTAGCTTTTTGGAAAAGCGAAATTTTGTTTGGGATGCAGATTGCTAACGGCGGAAACACCCAAACTTTGAATCATTTTTAGAACCATCTTAAAAAAGGGGAAAATAAATCTTTGTAAGTCGACTTGATTCATTATTTTTTGGATTTTAAATATTCAGGTTTGTTTAAAAGACTTTTTAAGGGCGGTTTTTTATCAAAAAAAACTGTTGGAGAACTAAAAAAAAAATTCCAGGGGTGGTGTATCAAACAAGTTTTCTTTGATATATCAAATTAAAAATAAGTTTCCTTCTTTCAAATTTGGGAAAGCAAAACCCAAAAAGGGTTTTATTTTTTTTGGTTTTCTTTTCTGTCTTTCGATCCGGTTTTTGGGGTTTTAAAAATATGATTTTATGAGAGGATGAATTTGTTGGCAGCTACCCTCGGGATATTGAATGACAGTTTTCCGTCTCGGTAAGGGGGGGTTCGTTTGCTTCAAAATAAAAGCTTTAAAACGGGCCCTGTTCAAAATTTGCCCAAGAGCAATACGAAAAACCTTGATTAGTTTTAGTATCCAGATCTGTAAATCAAATTTTCCCCTGGTTTGAACCATAAACACACCCCCCGGTTAATCTAGTTTTGGATCGAACCCCAAAGCTTAAAACAGTCAAACAAAACCTTTGCGATCGCCCCCCAACCCGAAATTTGAAATTCCCTTTTAAAAAAGGGTCAACGATTTCAAACTTTGGGGTTTTCAGGTTTTTTTAATGTGTGGTATAAAAGAAAGCTTTTTATCAAAAAAACACCAAAAAATTTTTGCTTGTAAAACAACGGGTATTTTTTTCCCTTTTTAAAAAAAGCCAGGGTCACAATGTTTTTTTCCCGGGAATTGAAAAAAGTAAAACACACTGGTTTTTGTTTGGGGAAAAAATTTTAAAAACCATTTTCCAGGGCCCCAATTTTGAATTTTGTTCAAACATGCTGTAATTGGGTTCAATGTATGCTATTTTTTAAACGATAAATATTAGAAAGTCATAAAACATTTAATGAAAAAATCTACCCCTTGAAAAACCCATTTCACAAAAATTTTTAAATTTTGATGCAAAAAGGGGTGACGATAAATAAAAAAAATTGTGGAACCCCTGTTCTTCAAAAAAGAGTCAGAAAGGGTAAAACCCAAAACACTTATTTTAAAAATTGGGGCCTGAAAAAAATTTTGGATATAAATTTTTGGAAGACGACCTTTAAACCAAAGGCGTTAAGATCATTAATAATCCCATTTTTTTCCAGGGTAGGGGCCTAGGCTTTTTCAAAATTTCAAAAAGCCCCTAGATGCTTTTTTTTTAACAAAAAATCAGAAAAAAAGGGCCCCGTCGAAAAATATGATCATTTTGTGCCCCGCTGCTTGCGAAAACCGTTTTTTTAAAAAGTTTGTAATTAGGTTTTTGTGGATTCAAGAAAAACCAAACAAAAGTCTAGAATTGATCAAACGTTCTAGCGTTTTACAAAAACAACGGGTAATTTCCCAATCGGTCTAAAATTAACTGGGGTTATGGATTTTTCCCCCCGGGTTTTTGGTTTTGGGGTTTAACAAGTTCTCCCCAGGAATCGGGGAAAAAATGCATTTTCCCCCCACAAATGTTAAAATTTAAAGTGGGAGGTCAAATGATTCTTGGGGTTAAATTTTTCCCAAATTTTGATAATAAATTTTTGGCCCGGACCAGCTGCGGTATGGGTGACAGTTATTTTAAACGTCAAGAAATTTTTGTGAGTGAAAAGGTTTATTTTTAATCTTCATATTATTTAAATTCAAAATTTTAAAGGGTTTACTTTCTCAGGGATTTTTTTTTAAAACCTTTTATCATAATTGTTTGATGAAGATTTTTTGAAAAAGTTTTACCAAGTGTTTTGGGAAAAATGCCTCCTTGCTAGTAAATTTGGATGGTCTGACTTTGTAGAGGGAAACATTTGAAGTTTTTCCCTTTTCCCATTATTTTGCGAATATTTCCCAGATTTTTTTAAACCATGCCCTTTAAAATTTAAATTTTTGAAACGTATGAACCCAGTTTTTTTCCTTTGTTTGTTTTATGTTCTGCGAGCTTTTGCCCCCTCAGAATTTAACTGTTTGGTTTTTTTTTCTTTCGCGGCCGTGGGGGGGAACTTTTTAATGGCCGCTCTAGTTTTCAAAACAGCATCTTAAAATTTAAACCCCAAAAACCAAGGCTTATTTTTATTTTTACCATTTTCTTGAAAATTTAGGAAGGGATTTTGTCAAAAATTTATCGGACAGAAAAACTAAAAAAACCGATCAATAGGCCTTAAAAATTAGTAAAATTCTGCCCAAAACAAATCATTTTTACATAGCGGGTTTTAAATTGCTTTTCCCGTCAGCTTTATTAAATTTGAAATAGAAAGGGGGGTCTGGTTGGCGATTAGAAGTTTTTTAAATAATTAAATTGGGGAAAAGGTCCCCTACCATGCAAAACATCCAGTACTTTCCTTCCCAAAAAAAAGAAGATGTTCGGTTTTCAAAAATTTCAAATCAAGGGGAGGAAAAGGGTTTCCGTTGCAGGTGAAGATAAGTTTTGGATTTACATTTAACAAACAAAGGGCATTTTTTTCAATAAAAAATTTTAATAATTTTTACCCCTTTGTGTTGCTGGCAGGGAAAAGCCCCCCAAAAATTTAAGAAAGCCTTTTAAAAACCCCCAAAAAAAAAATGGTTGTGGGGAATTGTTTTATAAATCAATCAAGAAATTCAAGATTTTGTTTTTAAATTTTTGGGGGGAAGGTTTAAAACGAACAGAAAGTAAGGTCGATGTTAAAGTTAGTTTATTGCAACTATTGAATAATTGGATTTAGAACAAATTTTTCTGTGAAAGGGAAAAGCATTATTTAAAAATTTTAGATGTACCACCAGAAGCCCCTTTTTATGTTAGTATTATGAAGGTTTTTTACACTGAGTAATTTTTTTAAACATTTTGTCCGTTTCCTTTTTTAAAAGTTTTTTCTAAGGCACATAATGAAGGAAAATTTTTTTTAAAGAGTTGGAGAAAAAATTTATTATAATTTTCTTTAAGTCCACGGGAAATTTCCCCTGGATAATTGGGTTTTTCCCTTTACAAAGGGAAACAAAAATTTAACGAGGGGAAAATTTTGAGTATTAGGGTTGATTGGATCAGGAGTTGGGAATTTTTATTTTCCTTTTTTTGGGTTAAAACTTTGGGGGAAGGGTTTTTTAAACCCCAACCCCATTATCCTCCCCTTTTTTTTTTTTCCCCAACCCGGTTCAAATCAAAAACCTTTTGGGTTTTTTGTAATGGGATATTTCCCGAATCCTGGTTTCCAACCCTTCCCCCTTCCCCCCCCCCCCAACCCCCCCCCCAATTTTTGGGGGGTTTGAAATCACCCCCCGTTTATTAGTAGGTTTATGTAGCATTTTGCTTTTATGATTTTGGGAAATTTTCGTTTGTTTGGAAAAATTTTGTACAGCTTGGGGGCGCCTTTTTTTTAGCCCCTGCAAAAATTTAAACCCGGTGTCTGAACGGTTTTGCTGGAACTTTGGCTTTTCGTTTTGGCATTTTTGGGAAAGGGCACAGAATCATTTGCGTAAAACGATCCAAAACATTGAGTTGATTTGTTTTTTTGTGATTTTGGTTTTGGGAAAAATAAATCGATGTCGTGATGGAGATAAAGAATTTGGCATTTGCAAAATTTTTTTGCTTTTAGGAAAACCAACAACCCCGTGTGAATTTGCATGGAGAAATTCCTTCCAAAACCTTCCATGTCTTGCAATTTTCCCAGACCCGCGGGAAAGCGGCTCGCCGCAATTCACCAAAAGCATTGGGTACTTGCAGGTGTCATGTTTGTGGAAACCTTTTGGGGAGCATTTTGGGGCAAAAGTTTGGGCAGCTTTTTCAGGTCTTTTCGGTTTTTGAAACCCAAAATTAAACAAAAGTAACATGAAGAGGATTTGGTATGTAAGTAGTAAAACCCTTTTTACGTAGATTGCCAAAGTTTATAAAAGAAAGGGAGGAAAAGGAAGGGCCAAAAGTTAAAATGATAAATGGGTGGGGTTTGGGTTTTTTTTCCTAACTTTTTTATTTTTTTTGCGGGCCCCGAGCTGTTACGGTTTGAGCAGTTGTTTTTTTTAACAAACTTTCCCCCTCTTTATAACCCCCAAACAAGATCGGGACAAACCCAATGACCCCCTTGGGGGAGTTCAATTAAAGGTGCGGTAAAAATTTGCACGGGTGGGGTTTAAAAAAGGTTTTAATGCCCAAAAATTTTTTGGTGTGCTGCTCTGTCAACTTCAAAGGCAGATCACCAGTACGAACTTTTTTTGATTTTGGAACCCAGCTTACCCTTTTTTTTGTTTTTTTCAATTTTCAAAAAGGTGAGTACTTTTCATTTTTAAATCTTCGATATTTGATTTAATGAGTAGGAAAACTTTAAAAAGCCCTATTTGGTGAGAGGTTGTTGGGGAATTTTCACCCTTTCCCCTGCCCTCAGAATTTCCCTTTCCCGGGAGCGGGCGTTTTTATTTTTATTTTCCCCCAAATGAAATATTTTAAAAAAGGGCACGCGCCCCCCACCCGCCGCGGAGTCCAACTTTGGGGAAAATTTTAAAACAGAGGCGGGGTTTTCCCAGCTTATACAAAGGTTTAAGGGATACTGTTGTGATATATTGGCCCCCGGTTTTTAAAAATCTTTTTTATTTTTTACAAAAATGGAATTGCGAAAAATACGGGAAATTTTAATGGGATCTAAAATCTTCCCCCCCGATTTGGGCCCTCGCCCCCGCCTTTAGGGAAAAAAAAGATTGAAGGGACATTTGGGAAAAAAATTTTTAAATTCATTTGTTTTGAACGTAATATATGTTTTTGGGGTGCAGTAAATGTGACAATTTGAGCAGAGTAAAGACAGGTTTTGGGGTAAACGTATTTTGTTCCAAAGTTGTGTTTGTGAAATATAAAAATTTAAAATAAAAATGAGTTTGAAATAAGCGATAGAAAATGTAAACGTTAAGGTGAGATTTCCTAGGGCTTGGCATGACTAGCCGATTGATCGTACCGGGCCTATACGACCGCCTGAACGTCTACACCGAATTAGAGGCCAAAGATGTGTATTGGCACCCACATCCCGGGAAGAAGATGCGCACATGCAAACAAGTACGCATCATCTCCCCGGGATGCCATGGGGCACCTCAACATCCAGGACCCTCCTCTCCGGCTTACGGGCCGCCACCCACGGCAAACAGGTGGCTCCATTTTCGGGGGAGTCGTACCCCTCTGCATGGAGATACAGCCAGCATTTTCTATCCCCCCGCCGGCAAGGGGCCTTTGTACTTTTAATATTCCCTTAGTCGCCGAATTATTCAAATACAAACTTACGAGAAAAGCTATCCACAGTGACTTTTCCTTATGAAGGTGCTAAATATAGATACTTATCTTAGCCATCCGATTAAGGTATAACTTTTAAAACGAGGGGACATTTTCCTTTAATCCGGCAGATATATCAGTAATGTAAAGTACAGTTATCTCCCTTGAGTACATAAACGACGCAATAATTCAAGAACTTTTTTCACACGGAGTTAAACGTATATATATGTTTTTTCTCAAATTTTAAGTGCTTTTATGGGATTCGTACAAGTTAATCATGTAGGTCAATGTATTATTTTTAAATAAGAACTGACAATGATGTGAAGCTCCCTACTCTTTATTGTGTTCAATAATTACATAAATTCTATTTTAAAGCTCGGTTCACTGTTAATTCAACGTTATGTACTTTAAAAATATTTCTCTTCTTTCCACTTCTCGTTTAAGTGCAATAAAGACCAAGTGCGCAGGTACTGCTCTTAAGTATGTAATGTTGACGTTAGTCGGTTTTGGTCCATCATGAATTTCGCAGATACTATGCACCTATTAAAGAAACAATACAACTGTGCGATCGTAGGTACTTCCACCCGTTATACTAAGTTACCACATTCTAAGAACTTTCAACGAAATAATAAAACGATAATTAATTCAGCAGTATTAAATCTTATGTAGTAAATAAATTATATAATAAATTTTCGTTATTCCTGTGATTTGTTAAGTGGTCGTTGACTGTCGCAATACAATAGTCCTCGGCTATGAGTAACATACAGTCAATTGCCCAATTAATAACATTGTAATAATGTTTCAGTTGTTGACAATAGATGCTTATACGCTTCCTCGTGAATTCATTTATTCTTTTGTTTCGTCCGTATACAGAACTCTTTTTTTTTTATAATATCATCGTAATATGAATATTTAAAAATGTTAAGGAACAAGACAACACAAATAATGTAAAAAGTAAAAGTTTATTGTTTTTTTAAGCGGCTTATAATTGAATTCCTACAGCAGAAACAATTGTCATCATTAACAAAACTTAAACTGCTTTTAGTTTAGTTTATACTAATTTGTTTTAGCTCGATTGTGATGAAAGCTTCAAGCTTATTGGAATCACTACTTTTGTGATAAATTCCACTAACCCATTTGCTTAACGTTTGAAATTAGCAGTACATTTCCCATGACGCCCTCTAATAACTTAACACAACACAAAATAACAAACAAATGTCGTTTGACTTGTAGAATTTAGAGACACGCGCGCATAATTCCTATTTTTAATTTCATTTGGAAAGCAATTGTCTAATAAAATTTAATATTGGCGTAATCATTTCTCAAAGGACTATTTTTATTATTTCTGGCGACACTTAACCGATAACCGATTTGTTTCGAATAAACAAGAAGTCTTTTCCGAAAGAAAGAAATCGTCCTCCCACTTGGATAATAGTTGGAGCTTCAAAATCCGATCATATCTCGAGTTGTAGGTAGAACTTCACGAACAAGAGCCCAAGCAGGTTCAAGCTTTGCGCAAAAGAAACAGCGCTGATAAATCTTACTAAACTGTTTCGTGTATATTGAAAACAAACCAGGCAGCTTTATGCATAGAGAACTTAAAACTCTTAACCTTTAGCCTACTGGCAGCAAATATTTCATCTTTAATTATCTGTTGCGTGCTCATTATATGCATTGTGTTGGATGGTAACCAGATTTTTGAATTTATGATTATTGTAAATTGATGAACTATGTTCAACCCATTTGGCTATGTTCGATAATTTAAAAAAAAAACAAAAATGTTTGCCGATTATATCCATTTTGTTGGATGGTAACCATATATTGAATTTATGATTATTGTACTTCGATGAGCTGTGTTTAGCCCATTTGGCTATGTCCGATCATTTAATAATAATAAAAAAAATAGGTTGCCGATTATATTCATTTTGTTGGATGGTAACCGGATTTTGAATCTATGGTTAATGTACATTGATGAACTGTATTTAGCCCATTTGGCTATGTTCAATCATTTTTGTAAAGGTTTCGGATTATATGCATTGTGTTGGATGGTAATCGGATTTTGAATTTATGATTAATGTATATTGATGAACTTATTTTAGCCGATTATATCCATTGTGTTGGATGGTAACCGGATTTTGAATTTATGATTAATTTATATTGATGAACTGTGTATAGCCCATTTGGCTATGTTCAATCATTTATAAAAGAATAGGTTTCCGATTATATCCATTGTGTTTGATGGTAACCGGATTTTGAATTTAACATTAATGTATATTGAGGAATTGTGTTTAGCCCATTTGACTCTGACTATCATTAACAAAATGGTTGCCGATTATATAATGTGTGTTTGATGGTAACGGGATGGTTGCCGATTATATACTTTGTGTTGGGATGGTAATCGGATTTTTAATTTATGATTAATGTATATTGATGAACTGTGTTTCCCCATTTGGCTATGTTCTATCATAAAAAAGGGAGTTGCTCATTATATTCATTGTGTTGTATGGTAATTAGATTTTGAATTCATGACTAATGTATATTGATGAACTTATTTCAGCCCATTCGTTAAATGATTGACCATTTCAGTCTTATTGTCTGATAGCCCACTATAGACATTGTGTATGCTGGCGACATGATTTCGAATTGATGTGCTGCCAAATTGCAAATTTGTCATATTTTCCTTTCTATCTCAACGTTTATAACAGGCTAGCGTCAAATATATTAATATACTTTATGCCAAATGTTCAAGAACACAATTGAATATTTCTAGACAATATCACGATCAACTCGTCAAAAACCCAAGGAGTTCCGCAACACAGTCCAGATGGTACAGCCACACCGCAACGCCACCCAGCCGTTCAGCCCCGCAACCGGTGAATCTGAACCCGCAACAACTTGTGTTTGTGGTGAGCCTTGTTGCAGAACATCATTGTTCAGTGTTTGCGCAGCGAAGGAGCATTTTGGCTGATGATTCGCTGCAATGTCAGACAGTGTTGAACAAAATGGTGAGTTGGCTCCGATGTAGAGCATTTATAACGACTTGGGAGACCAAGTTTCAGCAAATGTTAAAATTACGATGTTTAATGGCGAATTCATAGAGTAAACAGTATTGTTACGCTCAGATCACATTAATAACAGTCAAGGTCAGTTTTCTAGTTAGCTGATAGCTAAAATTTAAGTCAAAGGCTCCGGCCAAAAAGATAGATTCATTGCCGGTTCCTAATGTACATGAGTATATATATATACCGTGCGCAAGAAAATGTTATGACTTTAGTTTTTCAAGGTATTTGTACCAAATGTGCTTGTGTATACGAACATAGCTGTACGCGTTGTCATGGGAAGCACTCTAGGAAGATTTTTTTTTTTCAGAATCACTAGTAGCTACTAATCAATATCGTTCTAGGTACTCGTCACTTGGACCTCGTGGAATCTTCAGATAGCCAAAACCGGCATCACAAAGAGGGTCACTTAAACCTCCATTCCCTCACCAAAACCCATATTGACTTAGCAGTATTACAAGTTTATCTTTCTTTATATCCAAATAAATAAATGGCAGCTGATTTTTTAGAGGGTTCTAACAAAGGGTTTTCGATTACAAAACCAGCGTTCTAGAGTCCAAACTTCATGTCAAACTTTAATTTCCGTTAGGCAAACTCTGCTGTAGCTAATCATTAAATGAGAAAGTTATGTAGGAAGAGCAGTTCAGCAGAATTGTGGTTCCTTTTAAAGAAATGCCTGTTCCAAAATTCAGGCAATCCGCGATCAATCTTGTGGCCAAAAAGATGGTAGCTCGAGGATTATACACCATCTTTTTTTTCACGCAGGGTTCAAGTTTGAATGATTTTATTGATAGGTCTTCTTCCTCAGTTCAGTACACTTCTGTAGACAGAGTGATGGAGCTATTGTTTCATTAGTGCAATATTGCGAAATGGCTAAAGTTGGCATCAAATCTGCCTTTCGCCTTTTGAGGTTTATAATTATGATTTTGAAATTATTAGCCTTCAAATTAGGAGGGGATTAATTTACGGACAAGACGTTACCTGAGTGTGCAATCTCTTGCTGCCATTGGGGAAAAGTTTGCTAATTTATTACAATAGCTGGTCCGGTACAAGAGGAAATCCGAAAGGCTGTTTTATTCCTTGGATAATTGTTTGTTTGGCTCGCTCTAATTCAGGAAATGCATGGCCAATTTGTTCTGTTTTATAGATGAATGCAAATACCTTAACATACCCGTAGCAGAAAAAAAAGAAGAAAAGTGCAAGCCTAAATTGATCTTTTAATTTCTGTAGCGGAGGCATTCCCTTTCTAGACTATTTAGTAGTGGTTTCTATGCTATTATGTGCAATTTGGTTAAAAGTTCACATCATTTAAGAGTGGCCAGTTCAATAACAGATGATATGGTTATCATTTTGTTTGACAGTTTTAATGGTTACTGCAGTTTCCACGACTTACACTGGTTGGATAGTTCTGTCCTAAACTTCTTTACGGATAGCGCTGGCGTACATGAACTAGAACGCGCAGCTTCTTCGAAGTAGTTTGATTTTCTACATTTGCCTTCTAGGGGGCAGACGTTCGTATATGCAATAACGTAACCATTTTATATTTTAATATTATAAAATAATAATAATATTGGTATATATTTAGTGCCGATCGTGTCAGCTTTACTTGCATGCACAGACGACTTGCACCTTACTGCACTTTTAGCCCATCTTTTAATCAAGAATGTAGCTTGTCACACAACATGTCTGTATATCTCGGACATTTCTTCTATTGTAAAATTAATAGTCTTGAACATCTTACTTAAAGATTTATGTTACGTTGAATGCTTATCAGTTTTGATAGGTTGCATCGGACAATTGACATCAGGCAACCTACAACGCTTGATTTACTCGTAAACTTATACAGGTGTCAAATACTTTTGCTCTTCTATATTTTAGGCATTACAGTTTTCAGCAGTATTTTCCCTGACCATTTTGATTTTTAAGGATATGTGAGCTTGTACACACGAACTCAAACTCCTCGAATATAAGTGCTAAAGGTCACGCATTATGTGAGGGAGACGTTAATATTGTAAGTATTGGTGTACTTCGCATAATTCTTCATTCATCAAAGGACGATCAGTAAAAAGGCGAAGGAGTAGCTATTCATTTACAACCTTGCACATGTTTCTACTGGACCCCTGGATTTAATAGAGAGATATATGGTTGTTCGAACATCCAGTGCTTCAAACTAGTTATTTGTTTATTTAAACGGTCTACCCGTCATACGCTGTCAGTTTAGTGTGTTCTAAAGAAATATTTGTTTTTGTTGACAATTGTTTTCAGCTTTTCAGTGCGTCCTACCCATATTTGGATAGTTGGATGTTCAATTATTAAGTCGGTATTTCGTTACGACAAGGAATCAGCTGAGGGTTCTCAACTTGTAATGCAGCGTCATAATGCGACCATACTGTGTCAGAGTCAGGGTGGTATGAAATGGCGGCAAGTTAAACCATTAATCTTACACTTGTTTCCTTTTGAAGACAATCAAGGTATCATTGTTATTCACTGAGTAATTAACGTATCTTTCATAAGAGAGAGCTAGAAAACGCGTTAATAATTTCGCTGCTCATTTGTTTTTTAAAAATACATTGGTGGATATGTTCGTTAATCAGAAATCGTCGAATCCGTGACGGGTCTCTTCAACAGGGATGGTGTGCACTTGTCATAATTTGGAAATATTTTGTTTTTATTCACTAGGCAACACAAGCTTCAGTCCTTTTTAGCAGTAAATTGTTAAGTCACAGCTTCTCAGGCTGGGTTTGCTTCGCTATACTGGTGGCGGTTGTCAAAAATTTTCCACGTTGTTCCAAATTCTCGACTTGTGGCGGTTAGGTCAGCCTCCACCAGTATGTCTTAACGTTGTGTAATAAGAAGTTTGTTTGTTTCAAGTATACTGTATTAGGCCTCTGTTCACAGAGCCTCCACATCTGTATTTTAAACATATACTTTACATCATATGTATTTGTATATTGACATTTATGTGAAGCTGTGACCAATTTCTGCCAACCATTAATTTAAACGAAATTAGATACTAATTGCTTGTTTTATAAAAACTGTTAATAGTATAAATAATGTATTCAGACAACTGTCTTGGGTTGTTCTTTTTAGTATTATTATTTCTGTGCCAAGCTATCTTCAGTAATGTGTTTTTAATGATTACCATTCAAAACCTGTTACTGAAGGAGCTCTTATCCTGTTGTAAGGGCTCGTTTTCGCTTATGTCTTGTTGGTATATTAATATACTTGTTGCGATTTAATCTCCTTTTGGGTCCTTTCAGTTTTGCACATGGAAGAAGAAGGTCGTTTGCAAATGGATGCAAGGGTTGATTTTGCTTCTTATCGAAGGAATCCTGGATTGTTTATACTTGCTGATGTTTAATATCCCACCCTCCACTCCTCTTATTTTGCTTGTGTTCTCCTTTTTCTTGATAATTTCAGGTACATTATGTGTTCAAGTTCAGCCTACACCTCCTTCCCTTCAGTCGTTACAGCTTCACATGGAATACTGGCAGTTTTCACATGTTGATGTATGGACATGACAGTGTCTGTTTTTCCAGAACTGTGAAATGTATATGTGTCATATATAAACGTTTGACGTAGTCACTGATTCTGTATGTCTGTTTTTGTATACCGTTGAATTCTGATCCCAGGTTCGGCGGTAAGGTCAGCCTCCACCAGTATATCTTAACGTTGTGTAATAAGAAGTTTGTTTGTTTCAAGTATACTGTATTAGGCCTCTGTTCACAGCGCCTCCATATCTGTATTTTAAACATATACTTTTTCATATGTATTTGTATATTGACATTTATGTGAAGCTGTGACCAATTTCTACCAACTATTAATTTAAACGAAATTAGAGACTAACGTCTTGCTATAGTAAAATTGTTAATAGTAAAAGTAATGTATTCAGACAACTGTCTTGGGTTGTTCTTTTTAGTATTATTATTTCTGTGCCAAGCTATTTTCAGTAATTTTCTATTGTAATTATTTAAAGATAAAGTTCTGCCACAATAACATACCGGTATTTAAGATAAATTCATATATATTACTATTGATATGAGACGATTAGTTTGCACAAGATATCACGATTGTCAAAGAATTGCAGTAAATGTTTATACAGGCGGTTGCTTTATCCTCTGATGATGATTCTGGTACAAAAATATTCTTAGAGAATTGCGACTCGTGAATAATATGTCTTCCTCTGGATGTTTTAGACTAGCTCTAAAGGGTCTCACAAGTGTGTGAATCCTTTTATACAACCTTATGATATTTGAAAGAAATAATTATGCATTAGAAATTAAAGTAAATTGAAATTATTATAATCTTTAATAGCGATAAAACATAGTATATATATATATGTATTCCTAAAATGACGAATTTCACTAGATTTCTACAGGCAAATCATAACAAATAAAAAGAAAGAAGTAGAAAAAGCATTGTGTATGTTGTTTGAAAGAATTGTTAAGTTTAAAAAGACTTTTAAAGTGATAGGCAATTGAACAAAATCAAGTATTAAAAGTAACAATGTCTTTGTATTTTTACGACTGTTATTTTTAACAGTGATATACAATCAGCTAGCTTTCAAACATCTTATCGTTTTCTTTGTACAAACGTCTCATGTCACCATTACAAGTGAACATTTATCGAAAACACAGAGCAATTAAGAAGACAATGAAGAAGATCCAATAGTTTTTTATAAGTTCCATTCCCAGTTGGAACACTTCGTTTAATAGCAATTCCTTGAAAAACAAATTCTTTCAAATAAAGATATTTTGTTTCCCTATAGGCTATAAAGTTTCTTCTCCTCCAGTTACAGCTAGAAACATTGCTTTGATGTAGAAATTATACCGGTGACTTGAAAGGTTGCAAAATATATTATGTGAATTCATAATGACGTTTTTGAGTTTTGGTTAAGAGGGATACTAGCTATTACAAATGAGCTACTTACTTGATTCTAATGACATCAAATCAGTCGCATATCCAAAGATGGTTAGATATAAGAAGTGAGTATTGACCATTTCGACGGTTTCGTTGCGATAGTGTCAAAGAATCTCTTACCTACTTGTGAAAAAAGGCTATTAAGATGAGTGTTCCAAAAGTTATGCTACTAGCCACATATTTTTACAATAACTGATTGAAAACATGTGAAAGATGATTCAACAGAAAGCTCTGTTTCAACCCTTGAAATGATATCTATACAAATTCATTCATATCTTTCTGCCACATATTATTATCTTCCCATTAAAGGACGTTTAAAACATAATAGTATATAGTTTGTGATAAAGACGATTATGAGCAATGTCAGATTAATGTGGTGTATGATACAATATCAAATCAATTAGATAATTGACACTCTATTTGTTAGCTTGGCATGTTTTACTTAAAATTCTTGACATTAGTTTTGAATCACTTAAAATCAAATGTTAAACGGCCTGAATACCACAATGAGCAATAGCTGCTCTAATATTTTGACCACAGTTTTTCCGAAGAGTAAATTATATAGATTTGTAAGATTACATCAAAAGTTAACACTTTTAGAAAAAGATAAATTGAATTTGAAAACATATCTTATAGAATTCTCTTCCTAAGCGGAAAATAAGGTTTAGATAGGATTACGTAACAGCATTTATTACACATGAAGTGGGAAGTATTCATATGCCACTCTCCGTCGATTATATAGAGGATATTTGTTTGTTCCAGTGAAATATCAATTTTATTTCACAAGTGAGCATCAAAAACTGATATTTTCATGAGTGGTGTAGCCACGAGTGAAAATGACTTTTTTTGGTGCTCACGAGTGAAATAAATTGATATTTCACTGGCATAACACAAATGACGTCATTTTAACAACGTCATCGTCATTATAGTCCCCGGTATTCATAACGCTCGGTATACAACTTGACGTCAATTGCGAGGGAGAACCGGAAGTAGTTCGGCAAAAACAGTGAAAAATAAAAATGATAATCTACTGTTTCAAAACTGTGGATTATCACTTTTATTTCACTGAGAAAACTCTATAATTCACTGGAAAGCATAAAATAAAAGGTATTCTAATACGCTTGTTTCTTTTAAAATACGTTTACGGAAAAAGACATCACGTTAACGGCCAATGACGGCAATGTCTTTGTTGCGACCAAGATATTTTCTGTTTTAAGTAAAAGAGTATATTAGAATTGATGTAATATATAGTTTCACTTGAATTAATACACTCGGGCTATGTCTTCGTGCAATTTTCCTGCGGACGTATAGCCTCAATTTCGTGTGTTAATAACATTAAAACACGATTTTTTAATAAGTTATTTCTTAAATAGTGAAGAAAAGTAATGCACAAATTATAAAAAGAAACACAACGTTATATTTAAAAGTAAGATAATTAGAAAGTCGAAGGATTGAGAAAAGTAAAGGTGAATACTGTCTCGAACAAAAGATTGCAAGGAACATCTTTCACGAACATCTCTTACTCTCAGACTAACTGAAATAATGTTGAAAAACGGCGTTAAGCCCAAAACAAATAAACAAACAAACTTACTCTCAGACATGTAAGTGCCGCAAAGTATTATGGCGTTTCTATTTTAGGCATCAAGTCAATAAACAACCAGTTCCATTCCCGTTTAAATCAAATTTAGAATAAAAGATATGCAATGTTAGATAATAGTTGGCTTGTTGGCGATGGAAAAAACCCTAATTTTGTAGCGATACTTTTGGAGGTTCGAATCTTCGATCCGTCCAAGATATTGTTCTTTTTTACTTTGCAAACTTCTGAAACTGAAACTGAATAATTTGATTAAACGCCTATTTTTATACAATGATATATTCAATGGCGCTGTACATAATAATAACAGTTGTTATAACAATATTAATAATGACAATAATAATAACAACAGCCTTATTGTAACAAACAGTCATGACCGCACCCCTCCCCTTGAGGTCATTTTACCCCTATTGCCGATACCAGTGCTTAACGTTTACTAGTAACATACTTTTTATAAGTTTTTTCTCCAGTTTCTAATCCATTGTTTATAAAATTACAGCATTTTCAAATAAATCAGAACTGAAATTATGCAGGGCAATGCTGAAGATTGTCATAAAATTTATAGAACTAACGCGTTATGCTATAAAATTTCACAGGAGAGCTTCAAACGCATTACCAGTGTCAACGCTTTTGAATTTTACATTTAGATGTATAGGTCACGGGCTTCGTTTCCATGGTAACATCAATTCAATTCAAGAAACCACAATTTTCTACTGAAATTTGAACAATTTTAGATCTTAGTTTTAGTATATAAGTAACAAATTATCAACGGAAACTGAAAATTAGGTATTACAAATCAAACTGCCAGTTTTTTAATTTGAAAATTGGACGTAACAAGTAACCTTTCACCCAACTATATTCCAAGTAACAGTGGTTACCATCACCCGTTTTCTTACATTCCGCAGAACATTTCAATATAACTACATAAAAGAAGCAAAATATTAATTATTATTCAGAGCAAAAGATTCATAAAAAGTACTTCAGCAAATAATAGCTGTTTGAAAATAGTTCAAATAAAGAAAATGCACAGAATTACGTACTTTCAAAATAAAAGCTATTAATTTTGTGCGGTAACTGGCACGTAACGTCAATTACGTCATTTTAAGGCAACCTTGTTCTGAAGCGTTTCTGCGGCAATTCATTCATTATTTCTGCATTATTAAACCATAAAGGTTCATGATTTGTTTTCAGAAGAATGGATATACAAACACATTTAGTTTGTCGTAAACGTCGTCGTAAATCGTCCCGTTAGCTTCCGGTTGGACATGCGCACATACAAATATTAAGGTAACCTACCTCCTTAAGTTACTCTTTTGTTTGTTTACATTTCAAAACGCCATAATACTGTGCGATACCTATAGTTCTGAATATGCCTGAATATTCTAAAGTTATCCTGGTCAAAAAGTGTAATGCTTGTTAAAAACTTTTAACAAGCATTGTTTTCAGGTCAATCTAATATTCATTTAGGTTAAATAGAAAACACAACAGCCATTGTATAACCTGCTTTTGAATGAGATGAAACTGACAGATTTTTTGATGCTTGAAATAAAGATGACATATTTTAGGAAAAGATGGGCATTTGATATCTCTAAACAAACCATGAAATGTTTCTTTACGACAGTAACACTTTCGTTAAATACCGATAGTTTATCAGCATTTTCAGCAGACCTATTCCCGCCGGTAGATGTTTGCATTTGACACCCAGACATATTAGCACAAGAAGAGAAATATCTAGATAGCAATTATACAAATTTCTAACTGTACCTAATGGCTTTCAATGAATCATTACGTGGCTTCATCAACCAGATTTGTCAGTCAAATACACTTTCAACATGCCATTTACAACATTCGCTTAAACCCCTAGTCTGTTATCAAATAAGGAAATATCCAATACAACCTAATGACATCTCACAAAATTGGCAAGAACTGTTTCATTCTATAGTAGAAGGGAACACATATTTATTTAGAAATGGCAAATGTTTCAATCAATACTAATCATTATGTTAGAATCTTATATCTTTTATTTTAAAATTTAAGCAATAATATTTCCCAGGGCGCAACCTAAAAGATATAATAATACACATTTAAACGAGAATGATTTTGTTCAAGAGCAAACACTGTTTGAGATATTTTATTTCGATTCTAACACATTATTAAGAACTATATCAGGACGCTAGGACGTTTGGTGCAATGATGCTATGACGTAAGAGCTGTGACGTCCAAACAGTTAATTACTGCATAGCACACACTTTTCAGTCCTCGTTGTTTAATAGTAAAACCAAATTGGGTCATAACGCGGAGGCGAATCTTTCACCTTTCTGACAGATCAGCAAGCTTTCAAGTTATCTTTACATGTATATGTCAAAAACTAAAGGACAGGTAGACAGAGTATAAACAAAGTAGATAACTAGTGTAGATAATATTGACATAGCTAGGAAAGGTATTGAAACACGGGGAAAGTGTCCTAATGACTTTGTAAGTTCTGTCATGTTATATGTTTTAAAACAATTTTGATGTCTTATTTTAAGTTTGGATAAGCAGTGTACAAAATTATTTATTGTTTTATATTTTCTGTGGAGAAATCGTATAATGTGGAAACATAAGACATTTAGTGAAATAACTTACAAAAAATGTGCCCTATAGCAGACATTTGATATATGCGCATTTGCATTCCAGTGGAACTACACGTATTTTAGGTTGCCCCACCTCAACCTTTACTTGTTACTATAACAAGAAAAGTAATTTGACCGAACTGCTAAGGTCTATTCGCAAGAAAAAAAGAGAAAAAAAAAAAAAAAAGAAAAAAAAAGAGAAAATATAAATTATGTGAAAGTATACATTTTGTATACAATTGTCAGTGTGGTATATTTCACCCCTTGAATACTTATACGACGATTAATAACATTTGCGTTGGCTGGCAGCTTTTAAATTTCGCCTTACTGTTTAGTCATTCCTCAATATATTGATATCCCTAATTCAATATATTCCATACACATTTTTCGAAATAAAACAAAATATAAAGGTAACGTATTTAGTGTTGTAAGATAAAAACAGTACTTTACAAGTACAATTTAGTATCTTTTATACCTACAGTACTAAATAAATGCATAATAACTTATTCCGGTCTACGGCCGGTATTAATTTCACCTTTACTTCCTGTAAATATCTGGGGTGAAGGTCATTTAACAACTGATTAAAACAGTACATTTTGATTGGTGGATGAAAAATTCCACAGGTTTTCATATGGAATAGAATGGAATGCAGGTGCTCTGAGCTGTTTTGTTAGACAGTATAATCCGTTGCAAGACTCCTGTGGAAATAACTTTCGTCATAAACCTGAATCCTCTCGGTAATGAAACTGCGGCAGAGTTGGTTGAACCCTGCCACTCTGATACCGAGTGATCTCCCGTAAACGATTTACAGTCAACTCGTCCCCTAATCAAATCTTCCCCAGTAAACTCGTCACCATTTTGGTCATTTCGTATCCCCTGACGATTTCAAAAATGGTCATTTCGTCCCCCACTTTTCGGCCTCTCCTTTTTAGTCTTATTTTTTGACAAAGTTTGATGAAAATTTTACTTTAAAACTACATTTTGTTTTGCTTTATAAATACCCGATTGTATGTAGAAGTCATTATTAAATCTGCGTTTGAGCTGTAAGTGTGACCTTGACCTTTGAGATAGTAACCTGTGGTTTGCGCATGACATTCCGCCTTACTGAGATTAACATTCCTGCTAAATATAAACAAGATTGCTCGATGCATGTCAAAGTTGTGGTCCGGAAAAATAAATCCGGACGCACGCACGCACGTGCGGAGAGACGCATATACGCACGCACGGACGAACGCATGCAAATACACCGAACAGCCATTTGGACAACTAGCAGGCTCGACAAAAATTGTGTAACTGTCATAAAAGTTGGTAGCCATGTTGATTTTAAGGTTTGGGTCTTGATAAAAAATTAAAGGTAAGGTGTCAAACTACTACAATAAGTATAATCATGCAAAGCGGTTTGCTTGTAGAATTATCTTAATAATTTGGCCAATTTTGAGATTTAAGCACTCTAAATTAATCTTCTTACAGTTTCTTTATTGATACTGCCGTGATCCTCTTTGAAATTTACTTAGGAATGATGGTATAAGTAGCTATCACTTTAGCCCTTTGCAGAGTATTTATAAAACAGTTAAGGCATGCATAAGGTATAATAACGTAAGAAGAGAATATGGTATATGTCCATTAGGATGTAAACAAGGATGTTTTGAATAGCACGTTTTTAAACAAAAGTGGTGTACGAGGCATTACATTACATCCACAAGTTACCGTCGATGTTTGCAGATGATATTGCAATACTTTCGATACTATTACTGGTTTTGCAAAAGCAATTGAATATTTTATCATTTTTTGGTGATACATATAAACAAAAATAGCTGCTTTTTTTAAAATGATGATGCACTTGCAAACATATAGATATATAAGAGAAAAACCTTGAAGTTGGAAGTACTAGTTATATTGGTTAAACATTTACCACACAACTTCGTGCACCTAAAATTTAGGACATGAATAGATTTGATTAACTTGAACGTACACGTAAACGGGATAAACATAATTTATCTAATGCTGTTGTACTTGGCGATTTCGGTAGCTCTTTTGATTGTAAAAGTGTATGGAATATTGGTTAAAATTATAAAGAATGCTTCACAATCGATTACTTTTTGTCTTGTAATGCATAATAAAGGTTTACGGGGCGCAATAACTGGGTGTCTTTCGTGACAGTCTGCAAAGGCATGGCTTTGGATATGTTTGTCAGAACCAGTCAGTTTATTCATAAAAAATATTTGTTAGCGTTCGTAAAAGATTAAAAGATATTCACCTACATGAATGGCGTGTATAAAATGTCGTTTTATACGATGTTCGTAGAAGTTTTTCATATGAAAAGTATTTAGATATATCAGACATCAGAAAATATAGGTACACGAAGTTAAGAATATATTTTCAGGAGACCAGTCGGCATACGAAATCAACAAGAGTGAATGGATTGTGTAGAAAACGCAAAAAGCATGTCAAAGAAAATGAATTCCATTTTTATTAAGTTGCATATTTTACTCCGAATTAAAAATGATGAATTTAGCTAATAAGTATTACTCTGATCCAACTCAAAAATAATTTCATTATCCTAATGTCTGCAAAAATTGAAGCCTAAATAAGGTCAATCGCTACGTTTGTACATTACACTTTTGATAACGAAAGTTAAACGTTTTTGTCGAGTCATTGTATGTATGTTATACACGTCTGTTTCCTTTACTTTTAATATATTCTGCATGTGCAATGTATTTTGTGAACAATATGTTTGCATGGGCCAGAAACTTCATAGCCAAATAAAATTTATATCTGTTCTGCTCTGTTCTGTTCTATCCGCTTATTTAATCCTTAGTTGTATATTATTTCGGTTATTTTTCTGATCATTGTTCTAGCTTTGTTTTGGAATTCGACTATTGCACTTTGTAGTAAACTTAATACAGCAGGAAAATAAAAGTCTTGCCTGCGTTAATAATAGTTTAGCTAATTTAGAACGTACTTAACAATAAATATAAATAACACTGATTTTCTACACCGTTAGGGATAAATATATAGTTTCAGGAATGTTAGTGCTTCAAGATTTGACAATGTAAACCTTTGGGTAATTCACCGCTAAATACATATCCCAGAGGTAAAGTTTCGTATTGTTTAGATAATTATAATAACAGGTACTGGCATAGAACATTTCCCATTTGTAGACATGTTTCAGCTTCAACGCAATATTCAAGCTAAGATATAGGATAAATGTACTGAAGTATCTAGATTAAACAATCGACTCAAATAGAACAATGGCTTTTTTGTCAAATTGGTCTATATTTAGCTGTGTAACACTGATTGACCATGCAGGTACAGTTTTCGTTTTCTGTAGTAGTATAACTTCCAAGGCCCTCTCTGGAGCGTCGTCGCACATGATTGTGTGAACAAGATTGTTGTAAGATGAATTGAAAACAGTGCAGTAATAAAAACAGATAAAAGCTATATATTCTGTACATTACCAGAAGAGGCGGGCCAAATCTAACTCTGTCAATACTTCTCAAGCTGTTGCAGACGAGCAAGTCACTGCAGTATATTGGAATCCTTGTTAATTTGCAATTCCCTGCACAGAAGAGTATCTTCTTAGACAGACCTGTTCAGGAAAATACGTTTTGGGAGGTTTCTAGTACATTGGAGAATAAAATAAATCTCACAATCTTCTTTGTAGATAAGCACCAGTTAGTAATGACTGGTTAAACATCTAGTTAAACTAAATGAGATGTAAGTAGATACAAGCAAAGCGACAATTAAATACAATAAGTTTAATAGTTTAACAGCATAACTTAGGTTACCTAACCGCATAAAATTCAATGAGTGACTGGACTTTGTATGGTTACTAGTATTGATCATAATAATTATTAAAAAATATTAAGATTTTGAAATATAACGTAAGAATTTATTTGAATCTGTCAATGTTTCAACAGGTGGAACTTTAATTTATTTGTCTTTTTTTTAGATATCTCATTACTACGGAACTGCATTTGAAGGGAAAAAAACGAAATGTAAATCATTGGAAGTTCTTTACATCATTAAAGATTTAGAAGTGTATAAATACATACACAAGCAAAAATATATGTTCCGGCATATCAAAATGTAAAATAAATCTAATAAAGTTTTCCAATATTAACATTGTGACGTCAAATATATTGGATAAGGTAAATTAAAAGCCGGATGTACTGAAATGCTGCAAAATTGCGATTATTTTTTATGTTGGAAGATCTAAGCAAAAGAAAAACTGAAAAATGGTAAGTTTTTTGTTCATATTTGTGTTTTACATTACATCTAAAGCAATCTATATTGCTAGGATAATTCTATATTCAATTGTTGTAGATTTATACAGTAATTAAGGGTAGGACCAAATATCCTTGGTATAATTTATCACAACAAAAAAGTTTACAGGGAGGCAAATTTAAACTCTACGAAATATAAAAAACAATATCTTAAGACTAATGTTGAGTAATATCAGGTAAGAAGAATGTGGATAATAGATGAATTTTATCATCATTTAGAAAGTGAATTCCATTTATCCCCATTTAATCAATGAGTTAATCACTTTGACCTACATTTCTATTGTAAACAAACAATAATGACCTCCACTGTCTTTCAAATAGAAATCTAGTTGCAAATGCATGAAGCAAGCATACACAAAGTCTTCAGACAACATTGGGCCATTTAATTTCTTTCCACAATATGATATTATCATAGACTGAAAAAAAAATAAAGTAAATAAAATATTTTCCGGTGCTTATGTAAAATATTACCAAGGTAATATATCCCAGGACTTTTTTCAGACAATGAAATGGAAAATTAATGCAAAGTAGTCTCTGAAGAAATGCGTTTTCAACTTTTTCTTAAAGCAGTCAATTGAAGAACTTTGTCTGATGTTCAGCGGTAAATTGTTCCACAACTTTGGCCCTATAGTACTAAAGCTTCTATCACTAAAAGTTTTCGCTTGTTGAAAGGGACGGTGTAACAGTCAACTGATGACTCCGAGGATCTGAGGGAGCGCTGGGGATTTTCGGTGTTAAGAGTTCAATCAAATATGCAGGCGCATTTCCAACATGGCAACTGAACATGTACGTCAAGATCTTAAAGTTTATTCTGGCTTTGATCGGCAGCCAGTGCAAATCGTAGAGTGCCTGCTTAGAACTGTCTCTTCTTCTACGATTCAACACTAACTTCGCACACATATTTTGAATGCGTTGCAGTTTTGCGATGTCACAATCAGAAATACCGTATTAAATAACATTACAGTAGTCTAAATGCGAAATAACCAGCGATAGCACTAAGGTTTCAGTTGCATCCTGAGTCAAATATTTGCGAATGTTTTTGATTCGGAAAAAGTTCAACATTGCCGTTCTACACTTTATTTTTATATGCTCTTTGAAAGTTAAAGTTTCGTCCAAATAGGCCCCCAAATATCTGATGTTACTCTGTCTCTTGATTTTATCACCACAAATATCTATCTCATGAATGTTTAACTTATTCAACTGAGGGGCGCTTCCAAAGGCAATATATTCAGTTTTTGAGGAATTCATTTTTGGTTTGTTACTGTTAATCCATCCATTTGAATCTGTAGCAAACTCCTCCAGTTCACCGATGGATTTAGCCTCGATGGATGGTTCGGGCTTAAAACGTGTACTTGCGGTGTGGTCGTCTGCAAAGCCATAGACGGAAATGGACGGGGGAACAATGTCACAAATCGTTCCTGCGTACGTGAGGTAGAGCCACGGCCCTAAACAGCTTCCCTGGGGGACACTACACGTAAGCTCACGTGCTGATGACACTGTTTGATTCACACTCACGCGGCAGCTCCGTGGACTCAGATATGAGTTCAACCAGTCCAGTGCAACACCAGAGACATCATACTGACTTTTCAAAACGTCCAAAAGAATATCGTGATCTACCGTATCAAAAGCTGCACTAAGGTCTAATGCTATCAATGCAGTCACTCCTTGATGTTCCATAGCGTCCAAGATGTCATTAATAAGTCTCAATAAAGCCGATTCGCACGAATGATGTTGCCTGTATGCGGACTGATTTTTCGGAAGGAGATTATGTTCATTTACATGTTTATTAAGTAAATACAGTGCTGCTTTCTCTATCAATATGGACAAGAATGATAAGTTGCTCACTGGCCTATAGTTTGAGAATATAAGTTCGAGACCAGCTTTCTTTAACAGAGGTCTAACTATTGCCTGTTTCCATTGCACTGGGAAGACTCCTTGAGTCAATGAAAGATTCACTAGTATTGTTATAATTGGGAGGAGCTCGTTTAAATATGACTTCAACACTTTTGTTGGAATAACATCAATTTCACACGACTTTGTTTGTAACTTGTTAATGAGTTTTCTAACTTCATCCTCACTGAGTTCATCAAATTTTCCAAATTCCGGCACATTTCTCATTGAAGGTTTATAGTTTTCAACAGGCATTGGATTCTCCGACTTGCCGCCGGTGAGATCTGTCACAAATTTGTAAAGTGTTTTGGAATCACCTTTGTATTCGAGCACTTTTTGGCTAAGAGTTCTCTGTTTTTCTAGTTTCAGTTCATGGTGATATTTATTAAGAGCAGTCTTGAAAATTTCATAGTCCTGTGGATTTTGGTACCTCCTCCACAAACGTTCGGAATGATGAGCTAGCTGTAAATATTTTTGCTTATGAAAATCAAATACGGTCAAATGAAATAAAAGTCTGTTATCACAAAACCTGTCGTGCAAAGTATGTACATCCTTTCTATAATAAAAACCAAGATGACTGTTGTACATTTCAATCAGTTAAAACTGTTTGTTTGTTTTGGGTTTAACGCCATTTTTCAACAGTATTTCAGTCATGTAACGGGGGGCAGTTAACCTAACCAGTATTCCTGGATTCTGTACCAGTACAAACCTGTTCTCCGCAAGTAACTGCCAACTTCCCCACATGAATTATCAGAGGTGGAGGACTAATGATTTCAGACACAATGTCGTTTATCAAATAGTCACGGAGAACATTCGCCCCGCCCGAGGATCGAACTCGCGACCCCGCGATCCGTACACCAACGCTCTTACCTACTGAGCTAAACGGGCGGGCTAGTTGATAATGATACTAAGTTTACAAGATCTCAGTCGAAAAACAACAGCTTTAATTGGAAAGAAAACTGTTGTGGTGAAAAATGTAGAGAAAAGCATAGGTCAAAATGGTCTCAGGTTGAAGGATCAATAAATGAAAATTCAAAGTTGTATTCGGAGCTGTTGAAAATTTCAACACTTAAAGGTGACATGCACGTTTTCTTAGTTCAAATGGGGAACTTGTTGCGGTTGAGGCTCGGTACCATCGAAAGAAAGGTTGTCTGTCCCGATACTCTTCTGACAGAAATATGGCAAATTACGAAAAGTTTCCTGAGAGAAGTAAATTAGTAAAAGTTAGTAAACTCTTGAAAGGTGAATTGAAAAAATGTAGATGAGAAACATGTCTATGAATTGTCATTTCTTAAATTCCGTATGCTTGAAATAAGTGACTCAAGTGACATTAATATTGGCAATAAAGTAAAAGCTAAACTTTTAAAAAGGTTCTAAAACAAGTATGGCCGGAAATCATGTTTATTTCCAGAGAAGGTCTGATAGACCTTGTGTGTTCAAATGCCATTACAGTTGAAGAGGCTTTGGCCAAGTCTGTTGACACAGAAAAGTCACTACAAGATGTAAATGAAATAGAGGAATGTGACTCTACCTTACAAGAAATATTCACATAATTAGATGAGGTATCAATAATTCATCACAATCGTGCAACATCGGGCATTTCCGTATACTCCGGTAAATACACCTCGTGTATAGCTCTAGAATACACCAACGCTATTCGCCTGAGTTAAATGTTCGTCTTCGTTTGCGTGAAAGTAACAAATAATGTATCCGTCAATAAAATGATATTATGATGCTTTTAGATAGATTTTCTTAGAGCTACGTTCATTATGAGTCATATTATTAAAGAAATGTCAAATATATTTGTCGGTTAATTATCATTTAATATTTTCAACGCACATGTTAAAAACATAAACAAACAAGATGGCGGACTCGTTCCAGAAAAGTATTGAGTATGCTAAGAAAAGTCTGCAAATTCAGTGATAAACAACTTGAGGCAATCGAAAGCCTCTATAATCTAAGAAATACATTGGCTGTTTTGCCAAGAGGGTCAGGAAAAAGCGTGATTTTTCAGGTATTCACTTGTAAAACATTGATAAATTGGCAAAATGAAATCGAAAGTAGACTGTTAGTTTACCTAAGTTAATATTTTTAATTATTGGGAGAACCTATATATGTGACGTCGTCTTTGAAACGATGTAACTCATTGCAGACTTGGAGCGGTCTTCTGCGCATGCCCGAAAGTCCAGATGCGGCATGACGTAATATCGAGAAACGACGTTTAAAGTTGCGCCAAGTTTACGCGCGCAGCTTTCTTACACATGTTTTAATTAGCAAAAGTTTGACCGTTAAAGTACGACTGCTTGTTACATGATTGATAACAGCCTACTAGAGAAAGAATATTTAGACATCAGACCTGTGAAAAAAATAGTGGTATTACGCCTGAGGCAAAATATTTCGTTCAAAATCAGTTGTTTCCCCTTCAATATGTTTCCGGTTTCGGATTTTATCAGGGAAGCGTGTGAAGTTTACTTTTGTTTATCTACCTTTTGTTCAACGATGAAGGGATCTGAGACTTGTAATACTGTTTAGTGATTTGGTAAGTACCGTTTATAAACAGTTGTTAATGTAGATTCTCTAATATATTTGAAACTTTCACTGAAATAAGTCTGTCTTTTACCCGGAAGTGAATCCAAAACATAAAGAGGGAAATTTATGAAATTTATCTTCATAATCTTGTGGCCACTAAACACGATTTCACTATGCCTGTGTATTTAATATAAAATGGCCAGTTGGTTTATCACAAAGATTATTGAAGGCAGGCAGCTTCTTACTCAAGGTGACCAGGATTCATCAAATTATTTAATTGTCCATAGACTAGTACAAGTATTATTTATGGAAAAAAAAACAATAATGAAAAGTCAATATACATGTGGCTATGATAATTAATAAATTTGATGCAGACTTATATATGCCTGCCTATGTCACATGATTTCTCGAAAAGTCCCCTCTCACAGTAGTAGCCAAGGTATTTTAAAAGGAAATATGTAGATGTCCGGTAACCGGTCGCCTACCCTGCATCCTAGCTGTCCGGCAACAAGACGACTAGCCTCTCCGCTAATGTTTTTCTAGCTGTTCGGCGATCTTTTTACATATGAATACTGTAATGAATAAATTTATTGTATCATATTTTTTGGCATAAGTTTGAATATTCACCTGTAAGGCTTATACAATATTTTAAAATTGATTACCGAACGCCTAGAAAACCCCTGTAGGTTAGGATAGGCTAGGCGTCCTGTTACCGGTCGGCTAGAACACTGGCTAGGTTTCTGGTTACCGGATGTCTAGACACTTCCGTTTATAAAATGGTAACTGTTTTTGCTGTGGGTCTCATAAGTCATGTTATTTCTGTCTGGTGACTAGTCTGACTACTCTCTTTCCATTATTGTTGATTCAGAATGTTTTGTAACAGGATGATTGTATATGGATAGTGGGAATTTATGCCATATAATGAAAATCTTTTTTTTTTTTGAAATTTTTGAGCCTTGCTGTGTGTAAAACAATCTATGATCCTTTAAAAATAGATTCATAGTATAATAACTTTTAAAGTATTTTGTGGTAAGTTGATAAAACCTTTCAAAATCACATTATTAATTTAGTAGTCAGTTTTTGGTTTTTAGTGATGTTTACGGTACATGTAATGTATCTTCTTTCAAATAATATTCCTTGTTCCTTTGATGGTTCATTCCACTACAGCTGGTTCATATACCCTACAACAGCCAGGAAATTGGTCTGTTTATTTTAAGATCTCAAGAAAATGTAACATATTTTGGATGTGCTTTGAGGAATCAGGTAAGTAACATGCAGCTAAAGGCTCTTATTATAATTTTAATGCATTATATTATTCATTTATACCTCTGTCGAGGTTTTGTTGGAGCCAATACAAAATGAGTCTACTTCTACACTAATGATTTGTACAATGTATGTACATGTACTATGACTATTGAATTGCTTAAACTGACAAAACTGGCATTATTGAAATTTAATTTCAACAATCTGGTTTTGAGGAGGATCAGTTGGTGTAAAGTCTTCATTACATTGGCTATGAGCCTGGGATAAGTTTGTGGCATTCAATAAAAATGGATAATTTGAATGCTTAACACTACATGTACATGTGTATAAGTTGATATCTCATTAAGTTGTAGAATAGTTCTAAATAATAGGAATTTTTATTAATTATTTGAAGTAAATCAATTAATTGTAATTTAGTTTAATTGTAATATGATTATTTTCAGATTTAATTAACCCATTCTTGACACAGACATTGTTATGTGATTGAATTTTTTTACCAGTTTTATTGCACCAAGAATATGGATTAGAATGAAGACTGTAAAGGTTCCTGAGATACATGAAGATAACAGATACTTTTACCAAAGACCTTTAAATCTTTTTTCAGGAAGGCAAGTGTTTCCTCTTGTTTATGAAAGCAACTCAGTTGGTTAAGGGGCAGACAACTTGTGAGCATGGTACATCACTACTGTATTGGTATTCTATTTTGACAATGCTGCTAGCTAGAATAGAAATAACATTTTGCTGTGGTATGGTCTGTGGAGAGTTTTACTAGGTAACAACCATTTTTAATAGCTGTTAAAACAGTGTATACTTTTAACCCTTAGGCTGCATGAGGCAGCTATGTCTGCCTTTGCAACCAGTGCAGATCAAGATCAACTTGCACATCTGTGCAGTCTGATCATGATC